>NC_068441.1:21362784-21662784 GCF_023373465.1 Oncorhynchus keta | reverse complement strand
AGACACGGCAAGGACATCAGGGTTAGCAGAGTGTGCTAAAGCAGTGAGTAAAACAAACTTAGGGAGGAGGCTTCTGATGTTGACATGCATGAAACCAAGGCTTTTTCGATCACAGAAGTCAACAAATGAGGGTACCTGGGGACATGCAGGGCCTGGGTTTACCTCCACATCACCCGCGGAACAGAGAAGGAGTAGTATGAGGGTGCGGCTAAAGGCTATCAAAACTGGTCACCTAGAGCGTTGGGGACAGAGAATAAGAGGAGCAGGTTTCTGGGCATGGTAGAATATATTGAGGGCATAATGCGCAGACAGGGGTATGGTGGGGTGCGGGTACGGCGGAGGTAAGCCCAGGCACTGGGTGATGATGAGAGAGGTTTTATCTCTGGACATGCTGGTTGTAATGGGTGAGGTCACCGCATATGTGGGAGGTGGGACAAAGGAGGTATCAGGGGTATGAAGAGTGGAACTAGGGGCTCCATTGTGAACTAAAACAATGATAACTAATCTGTACAACAGTATACAAGGCATATTGACATTTGAGAGAGACATACAGCGAGGCATACAGTAATCACAGGTGTTGAATTGGGAAAGCTAGCTAAAACAGTGGGTGAGACAACAGCTAATCAGCTAGCATAACAACAGCAGGTAAAATGGCATTGACTAGGCAACGGGGCCGACAGATAAAACAAACAAGCAGAATGGAGTACCGTGATTAATGTACAGTCCAGCGTGCATCAGCTATGTAGCCAAGTGATCAGAGTCCAGGGGCAGCGGTGGATGGGGCAGGGGGGCTGGACTGGCGAGTGTTATCCAGGTTAAAAAAAACTAACAATGACTAAATAGCTTGTAGCTAGTTAGCTGGTTAGCTTCTGGAGGTTCTTGAGTGTGTTCTAAAAATTAAAAATAATAGCGATTCCGTATCACATTGGGTGAGGCAGGTTTCCGGAAGGTATAAACAAATTTTAAAAATCGGGAAGAGATAGAAAGTACATATGGGCCACTGCGATGCAGACGGTTAGCAGGCCTGTGCTAACAGATTAGCAGGCCGGGGTAAACAAGGTAGTAGTTAGCGGACCTGGGCTAAACAAGCTAGCAGTTAGCATACCGAATTAGCAAGCAAGAAGATAGCGAGGGCTAGAGTTAGCCTTTGGAGGACGTCGCGATGGGGTGAGTCTGTTTATTCCTCTTCATGCAGTGACATCGATAGACCGGTCGTGGGTCCGGGTATAGAAGCCCAGGAGTATGCTAGGAACACAGGAGCTCTGGCCGGGCTAGCTTCAAGCTACGTGGGTGGAAACGCTAGCCAGGAGTAATCAACCAGGGTTGCGGTTTAGCTCGATAGCTAGTTGTGAAGATCCAGCTGAAAAAAATGTTCCGTTTGCGGAGGGAATCTGGGGATAAAAAATAAATAGGTCCGTTATGCTCTGGTTAGCGTCGCGTTGTTCGAACTGGCGAGAGCTTTCCGAGCTAGAGGTTAGCTGATGACCGGTTAGCTGAAGACGGCGAGCATAGCTGGTGGTTAGCTGGCTAGCTTCAGTTGAGGGGTTCCGGTTCCGAAGTAAATATAAATACTTTAGGAAAAGTAGCTACATTGGGTGAGGCGGATTGCAGGAGAGTATTTGGAAGCTTAGGTTTAGCAAAATGTTTTTAAAGATATGCGAAGAAAAATATCTAAAACGAAAAAGAGACGATATTTACAGATATTTACAGATATTTACAGAGAGACGATACGACAGGACGACTTACTGCTACGCCATCTTGCCATTTCCCCTACATTTCCCCCCATGTGGGCCTGCCCCCTAGCAATTGGATTTCTAACCAAGAGCTTCAGTTCAGACCCTCGCCATTTGAGTGATAGCTAGCAAGATGCACACACAGCAGAGCGAGAATAATGACGCGATGCACATATGTGCACATATGACATTTTATGTGATTTTCAGGGACCACGTTTGGCTCGTAAGTGCTACTGTGGAACTACTGGCTAAAAAGTATACAACAGTACCAGAGGATTTTTTTAACCCATTCCTTAACTTGTCAGAATGCCTAAACTTAAACTTGTGTTTTGACATTCCTCAATTACCTTAAATGTGTAATTGGTGTTACTACTTTTACTGGTGGCACATTGTTATCATAATGGTAAAAATGATTTAAAGTCATTAAACTGCCATATTAGTTGATTTACAATTAGAGATATATGTTTTTTTAATCAAGAAAAATTAACCATGCCCAAATGGCACCGCAATTCAAGAAGAACCAAAATATAACAATCGGCTGGGAATGCCTTAAGTGAAACGTCTGCTTCCAACTCACACTCTCAAACATAGATCCCCTGAACGCAGCTCACTCTCTAGATCCCAATCACCTGAATTCTGATCACCTGTTCACACACCTGTATGTAATTTACACACACTATTTAGTTCACTTCTTTGCACCCCATCATTTTGAGGTATTGTTTGTTTTGATACACAATCTAGTCGAAGATCTGTATTTCCGTATTAGTCCTCCTGTGTATCATAGTTTTTGGCCATCCTCACTAACAACGTCTTTTTGCCTATTCCCTGCCTATCAGATTTCCTATCATCAACCTCTTGCCTGATCTCTTGGATTTCGTTATTAGCCTCTTCCCTGCCTGTACTGTTACCTTGTTGGAGTCCCTGTGTATGACCTTCTGCCTGTCCCTGGACCAAGCTACCTGCCTTCTGTGATCCTTTACTAAAAAACACCTGCTTGCGCCCTGCGCTTGAAACCAGCTCTCTGTCTCCCATCGTACTCATTACATTAAGCAAGCTGAACTATTCTCTTTCATAAAGTATTCATGAGTCAGGCCATCTAAATAGTACTGATGATGTCACCATCCCGGACATCTGAGTGGTGATGTATTGGCTCTATTGACGGCTTCATCTAACCCTGATTTCAGAGTACTCTCAAATTACTCATTGCTGTTTGTCCCCCAGCCCTCTCACAATCAATGTGTGTGTGTGTGTGTGTGTGTGTGTGTGTGTGTGTGTGTGTGTGTGTGTGTGTGTGTGTGTGTGTGTGTGTGTGTGTGTGTGTGTGTGTGTGTGTGTGTGTGTGTGTGTGTGTGTGTGTGTGTGTGTGTGTGTGTGTGTGTGTGTGTGTGTATATATGAGGCCAGAGAAGGTTGAGGCTGACTGCTGACCTTTTGCCCATACATCCGTGCCTCAGAGAGCAGAAAATCACCACTACTCATATCATGGTTGAGGAGTGACCGCCACTACAGGTCTCAGGGCTAAGGCTAAGACGATTAAGCGTAAGCTGGCAGAAACAAGCAGACCCCTTCTACATGAGGTACAGAGGAATGTGTCTTATCGTCTCTGTGAGGCAGTGTATCTTTACCAAGGAAAAGGGCTTTTACGGTGTCAACTAAAGACGCAAACAGAAGCTACGGTCAAACTAAGAGTATCAAAGTGTCCTCAGCCAAAAAATATATATTTTCTCAAGAACAGTTGCCTTCTCTCTTCCCTTCCACAGTGTTGTATTTCTCTCCTACATAATGAAAAACAACTACTGAAATACTAGAAAAACATATTTTGTGCAGTAGTGGCTATGTAGAGACTTGTAGGGATTGTGTAGTTTATGCACTACTCAGATACACAATTAGAGTTGTGCTCTAGTCGGCTGGCCCTCGCTACATATTCGTCGCCAGACCCACTGGCTCCAGGTCATCTACAAGTCCATGCTAAGTAAAGCTCCGCCTTATCTCAGTTCAGTGCTCACGATGGCAACACCCATCCGTAGCACGCGCTCCAGCAGGTGTATCTCACTGATCATCCCTAAAGCCAACACCTCATTTGGCCGCCTTTCATTCCAGTACTCTGCTGCCTGTGACTGGAACGAATTGCAAAAATCGCTGAAGTTGGAGACTTTCATCTCCCTCACCAACTTCAAACATCAGCTATCTGAGCAGCTAACCGATCGCTGCAGCTGTACATAGTCTATTGGTAAATAGCCCACCCATTTTCACCTACCTCATCCCCACACTGTTTTTATTCATTTACTTTTCTGCTCTTTTGCACACCAACATCTCTACCTGTACATGACCATCTGATCATTTATCACTCCAGTGTTAATCTGCAAAATTGTAATTATTCGCCTATCTCCTCATGCCTTTTGCACACATTGTATATAGACTCCCCTTTTTTCTACTGTGTTATTGACTTGTTAATTGTTTACTCCATGTGTAACTCTGTGTTATCTGTTCACACTGCTATGCTTTATCTTGGCCAGGTCGCAGTTGCAAATGAGAACTTGTTCTCAACTAGCCTACCTGGTTAAATAAAGGTGAAATAAAAAAATTAAAATAAAAGTAGGAAAACAGTGTTTCCAGTAGTAAAGTAGTACTCAGGGAGAGATTTTAACTACTTGATGTTGGTTGTAAATAAGTATTAAAAACACTAACGCTTTAGTACACACAGGCTTGTCAATAGTAATCAGGTAGTGATTTTACTAGTTGACATTGGTAGTAAATAAGCAGTCACTACAGCAGAAGAAGACAAAACAGGAAGTAGATAGTTGTTGTTGTTAGCTAGCTAGTAAGTATGTGTTTTTCTATCCAAATGTACAGTATGTTCATATTGGTATACTTACCCATCCTACTTAGTACTTTTGACCTGTTCCCAAGGAAGCCCTCGACATAAGACTAGAGGCCGTTGTTTGTAAGAATAACATTGTTTATCAAATGTTTTTCTGTGTATGTGACCTCTGTTAGCAGATGATTGATAATGGCTTATTAAAATGGTTGTCTCTTGTGCCTGTCTTTGTTTTCTAAAAAGTTATGTGGTGGAGAAATGTGGCTGCAACAAAAAAGAGGATCTGAATATATATTGAACAATAATATAAACGCAACATGTAAAGTGTTGGTCCCATGTTTCATGAGCTGAAATGAAAGATCCCAAGGGTGCTGAGGAATATTGTTGTCTGTAATAAAGCCCTTTTTTGAAGAGGAACTCATTCTGATTGGGTGGGCCTGGCTCCCCAGTGGGTGGGCCTGGCTCCCCAGTGGGTGGGCCTGGCTCCCCAGTGGGTGGGCCTGGCTCCCCAGTGGGTGGGCCTGGCTCCCCAGTGGGTGGGCCTGTGCCCTCCAAGGCCCACACATGGCTGCACCCCTGCCTGGTCATGTGAAATCCATAGATTAGGGCCTAATTCATTTAAATTGACTGATTTCCTTATAAGAACTGCAACTAAATGATATCGTTGAAATTGTTGCATGTTGCGTTTAGATTTTTATATAGTATAGTTAAGTCAAAGCTGAATGAAGACAAAGCCTCAAAGGGATTAACAAAAATATACATGTCATTTGATAAATAATTTAATTTTAAAAAATGCAAGTACGTTTGTATAAGCATATTAGTTCTTGTTTGATGATATAACTACAGTTAGAAACTTAAGGAAATAACATGTGCACTACTCTAGTCCCTCAGTCTTCATGGTAGTGTACAAATTTTTTATTTAACCTTTATTTTAATTATGGTAATGTGACGACATAATACAAACAGTGCTGATAAAGGCTGTCCGAGTTATTAATAGTTGCCTGTCTGTTTATCTCAGTCTGTCTCCCTCTGCCCTGCTGACAGTCTGCTGCCACAGAGCTTCCACACAACACACTGATGAATATTCAAAATATATATTTTTAAAAAGAAAGAAAAAAAAAGGGGGGGGTTCTATGTTGATTAGGTTATGCATAATTGTGATAATCCCAGTCGGTATTAGAAAACAACCTGTTGTTACCTAGGTTACCCCATTGGCTCACAACAAATAGTTGACGTTTTTCAAAAGCAATTTTGTTGTTGTCTGCTTGTTTTAGTCAAATACAAAACAACATTTAAGAAAAGTACAATATGTCTAATCCTTAACACTCTTAACGCACATGTGTGTCAATCTAAGGGTGTGTTTGTAAATTTACTCTGGCTATCTACTCCGATTTCAGAGCACTCTAGTCTGAGTGTGCCAGAGCGCAGAATAACTGGCAACACTTTCCATAGACTGACCAGGTGAATTCAGGTGAATCCAGGTGAAAGCTGTGATCCCTTATTGAGGTCACTTGTTAAATCCACTTCAAATCAGTGTACATGAAGGGAAGGAGACAGGTTAAAGAAGGATTTTTAAACCTTGAGACAATTGAGATATGGATTGTATATGTGTGCAAGAAAAAAGGGGAAGAAAAATGGGCAAGAAAAAATATTTTAGTGTCTTTGAATAGGGTATGGTAGTAGGTACAACTCAATATTAGGAAGTGTTCTGCAACAGGGTGATTAAATTAAGATCCTACACCTGTACACACACCTTTACGCTCCCTGTTTCTTTCTCAGTGATTCCATCTTCACTCTCATTGTGAGACCGTTTTTTTAACTAGCTCTTAAACAGCTATCTTTAGCCTAGTGTCTTTGGAGAACCAAGCTGGCATATAACTTCCGGCGCCGACAGAGATGGCCGCCTCGCTTCGCGTTCCTAGGAAACTATGCAGTTTTTTGTTTTTTTTACGTGTTATTTCTTACATTAGTACCCCAGGTCATCTTAGGTTTCATTACATACAGTCGAGAAGAACTACTGAATATAAGATCAGCGTCAACTCACCATCAGTACGACCAAGAATATGTTTTCCGCGACACGGATCCTGTGTTCTGCCTTACAAACAGGTCAACGGAATTGATTCCATGCAGCGACCCCCAAAAAAAACGACTTCGTAAAAGAGGGAAACGTAGCGATCTTCTGGTCAGACTCCGGACACGGGCACATCGCGCACCACTCCCTATCATTCTTCTTGCCAATGTCCAGTCTCTTGACAACAAGGTTGATGAAATCCGAGCAAGGGTAGCATTCCAGAGGGACATCAGAGACTGTAACGTCCTCTGCTTCACGGAAACATGGCTCACTGGGAAGACGCTATCCGGGGCGGTGCAGCCAACGGGTTTCTCCACGCATCGCGCCGACAGAAACAAACATCTTTCTGGTAAGAAGAGTGGCGGGGGCGTATGCCTCATGACTAACGAGACATGGTGTGATGAAAGAAACATACAGGAACTCAAATCCTTCTGTTCACCTGATTTAGAATTCCTCACAATCAAATGTAGACCGTATTATCTACCAAGATAATTCTCTTCGATTATAATCACAGCCGTATATATCCCCCCCAAGCAGACACATCGATGGCTCTGAACAAACTTTATTTAACTCTTTGCAAACTGGAAACCATTTATCCGGAGGATGCATTCATTGTAGCTGGGGATTTTAACAAAGCTAATCTGAAAACAAGACTCCCTAAATTTTATCAGCATATCGATTGCGCAACCAGGGGTGGTAAAACCTTGGATCATTGTTACTCTAACTTGCGTGACGCATATAAGGCCCTGCCCCGTCCCCCTTTCGGAAAAGCTGACCACGACTCCATTTTGTTGATCCCTGCCTACAGACAGAAACTTAAACAAGAGGCTCCCACACTGAGGTCTGTCCAACGCTGGTCCGACCAAGCTGACTCCACACTCCAAGACTGCTTCCATCACGTGGACTGGGACATGTTTCGTATTGCGTCAGATAAAAATATTGACGAATACGCTGATTCGGTGTGCGAGTTCACTAGAACGTACGTTGAAGATGTCGTTCCCAAAGCAACGATAAAAACATTCCCTAACCAGAAACCGTGGATTGATGGCAGCATTCGTGTGAAACTGAAAGCGCGAACCACTGCTTTTAATCAGGGCAAGGTGTCTGGTAACATGACCGAATACAAACAGTGCAGCTATTCCCTCCGCAAGGCTATTAAACAAGCTAAGCGTCAGTACAGAGACAAAGTAGAATCTCAATTCAACGGCTCAGACACAAGAGGCATGTGGCAGGGTCTACAGTCAATCATGGACTACAAGAAGAAACCCAGCCCAGTCACGGACCAGGATGTCTTGCTCCCAGGCAGACTAAATAACTTTTTTGCCCGCTTTGAGGACAATACAGTGCCACTGACACGGCCTGCAACGAAAACATGCGGTCTCTCCTTCACTGCAGCCGAGGTGAGTAAGACATTTAAACGTGTTAACCCTCGCAAGGCTGCAGGCCCAGACGGCATCCCCAGCCGCGCCCTCAGAGCATGCGCAGACCAGCTGGCCGGTGTGTTTACGGACATATTCAATCAATCCCTATACCAGTCTGCTGTTCCCACATGCTTCAAGAGGGCCACCATTGTTCCTGTTCCCAAGAAAGCTAAGGTAACTGAGCTAAACGACTACCGCCCCGTAGCACTCACTTCCGTCATCATGAAGTGCTTTGAGAGACTAGTCAAGGACCATATCACCTCCACCCTACCTGACACCCTAGACCCACTCCAATTTGCTTACCGCCCAAATAGGTCCACAGACGATGCAATCTCAACCACACTGCACACTGCCCTAACCCAAAAACAGCTTCTATCTCAAGGCCATCAGACTGTTAAACAGCCACCACTAACATTGAGTGGCTGCTGCCAACACACTGTCATTGACACTGACCCAACTCCAGCCACTTTAATAATGGGAATTGATGGGAAATGATGTAAATATATCACTAGCCACTTTAAACAATGCTACCTTATATAATGTTACTTACCCTACATTATTCATCTCATATGCATACGTATATACTGTACTCTATCATCGACTGCATCCTTATGTAATACATGTATCACTAGCCACTTTAACTATGCCACTTTGTTTACTTTGTCTACATACTCATCTCATATGTATATACTGTAATCGATACCATCTACTGTATGCTGCCCTGTACCATCACTCATTCATATATCCTTATGTACATATTCTTTACCCCCTTACACTGTGTATAAGACAGTAGTTTTGGAATTGTTAGTTAGATTACTTGTTGGTTATCACTGCATTGTCGGAACTAGAAGCACAAGCATTTCGCTACACTCGCATTAACATCTGCTAACCATGTGTATGTGACAAATAACATTTGATTTGATTTGGCAATTATAAAAAATAAAAAATAAAAAAATAATCTAATAAATTGTGCAAGAGTGCCAGAGGTGAATATGTGTCACTGCAAAGGACACAGGGCAAGGCCTTACCGAGCCAGGGTTGGCAGATCTGTAGAAACCTCAAGCTAAAACTTTTAATTTAACTCTAGCATTTTGGATTTGAGATCAAATGTAGCAACACTACAGAATGTCACCTTTTATTTGAGTGTATTCTCATATTTGATCATATCCCCAAGACATGCTACGTTAATGTGTGTGTTACCGTGATTACTTGTTAGATATTGCTGCACTCTCGGAACTAGAAGAACACGCATTTCGCTACACCTGCAACTGCAATAACATCTGCTAAACACGTGTATGTGACCAATACAATTTGATTTGATTATGGATAATCATGAATGAATCGTGACTATTGATGAGTGAGAAAAGAACACCAGCACATTAACCTCCGATGTTATTCGGTAATGGTGAGAGGTTAGCAATTTTTTAGGGCGGGGGGGTTATGACACACAGAGAGAGAGAGACACACAGACACACAAAGATTAGCAGGCATACTTTTTTTGGGGGGGGGGGTATGATCTCTCTGCCTGTGTCATTTTCTCACTCATTACATTTTCACGATTTATCCCTCAATATCCATAATCATGGAGGCATTTCACATTAATATAGAGGTGTTCAGAAACATATTTTCTTATTAACAATTTTCCATTCTCTTCTATTGGACACAACAATCTAAAACAAAACAAACTGAAAAATGCATCCAACAAGTTTGTAGATTCACACGCTTGGTGTAGTCATTGCGTGCTAGGGAATATGGGTACAACAAAGATTTGATTACTTTAATACACTGTCCAAATACATACGACACCTTCAAATGGGGGGACTAGATACATAAAGTACTTCCATTTGCAAACGGTAAAACAGATAGGTATGAAAGATAGAGAGAAAGAGATACAGACAACGTGAGAAGTAACGTTACACACCGCTGCAGAGAGGGGGAGAGAGCAGCTGCAGTTGTACTTACAGGGGAGAAGAGGTCGCCCGCGAAGGGAAACAGAAGCCTCTCTCCTTCTGTTTACGGTATCCAGAGATTTCCCAGGTGTGTGTGTAAACGTGTAATTCTGTGTTTTAGGAAGATAATCCAGAGCTGCAGGAATGTTATTCCGATGGTAGCAGGCAGAACACAAGCAAGAGAGAGAAATAGAGAGAGCGTAGTAGCAAGAGACAACCACTCCAATCTCCCCCTCTGACAGCGCAGGACTCAGCCACTCCGTCCGCCTGCATGCAATGACCTGCTGACTGAAAAATAATAAACAGAAAAAAACTAACTAACTCGAGATTATGAGAAGAGAGGGAACGTTACAGAAGAGTGTTATCGTCAATCTCTCTCTCCGCCCCCTACCGCATTCACCCCGCCCTCATTGTCATAGCAACGGCCAATCACAGCTCAGCATCGCACAAGCGTTCCACAGCCAGCCCTCAGTGTTGACATGATTCTCACTTTAACCAGCTAATGCAGGACAGCCATTTTTTGGAAACAGGTTGAAGCAACTGAACAAATCAAATTGTATTTGTCACACGCGCCGAATAAAACCGGTGTAGACCGTACAGTGAAAAGCTTACTTACAAGCCCTCAACCAACAATCCAGTTTTAAGAAAATACAAAAAAATGAAGAGATAAGTATAACAAATAATTAAAGAGCAGCAGTAAATAACAATAGCGGGGCTATATACAGGGGTTACCCGTACAGAGTCAGTGTGTCAATGGGCAGGGGCACCGGTGTCAAGGTAATTTATGTAATTATGTACATGTAGGTAGAGTTATTAAAGTGGCTATGCATAGATAATAACAGAGTAGCAGCAGCGTATATTGGGGGGGTGTAATGCAAAAGTCTGGGTAGCCATTTGATTAGCTGTTCAGGAGTCTTATGGCTTGAGGGTAGAAGCTGTTTTGAAGCCTCTGTGACCTAGACTTGGCGCTCCGGTACCACTTGCCGTGCAGTAGCAGAGAGGACAGTCTATGACTAGGGTGGCTGGAGTCTTTGACAATTTTTAGGGCCTTCCTCTGACACAGCCTGGTATAGAGGTCCTGGATGGCAGGACGCTTGGCCCCGGTGATGTACTGGGCTGTACGCACTACCCTCTGTAGTGCCTTGCAGTTGGAGGCCGAGCAGTTTCCATACCAGGCAGTGATGCAACCCGTCAGGATGCTCTCGATAATCATCTCCTTTACAGCAGTTATGAGAACAACACATGCACCTTTTAGTCTCGTAAACCCGACCCAAGGCAAAAGCAGTGAATATCCAGCAAACCGGGAACATTCCCAGAACATTAGCTAAGATTCTCATTAAGTTCTAGCTAGGGTTTTATCTTGAGAAAATGTTTTGACAAAATATATTTGTTTATCAAAAATGTTTGAGATTAAATATCCTTGGAATGTTCTCCTAACATTCTCTAAAATGTTGTCCACAACATCTGTAACAACCACCAAAGAACATTCCCCAAATGTTTGTATGTTTGCATAAAACATGTGCCTGATGTTGCAAGAACGTTCCTGTAACACATTTTAATCTGTTATTTTAAATCCACAAATGTTTCATTCGGTTGTGGAAACAGTCTGGTGGGAACATTGTGGGGACATCACAAAAGATATGTTCCCAAAACACAAAAACTGTCCGGTTGTGCAGAAGATTCTACAATGTCTCTTTTAGAGTGCAAAAAAACATTAATCTGATGTTACAAAAATGTCTCCATAACACATTTTGTCTGTTCTTTAAAGGTTCCCAGAATGTTTCATTAGGTTGTGGGAACATAGGGTTAACATGACTTGAAATACGTTCCCAAAACGCTAAAACTGTCCAGTTGTGCTGACGTTCAGAAAATGTTTGTATCAAGGTGCACATAAGTAAAGCGTTTACGGTACGGTTGTTGTATTCAGTGCATGTGACAAATTAAATTTGATTGGATTCCTTTGATGTTGCAAGAATGATAACATAACAGCCTTTATCAGTTCTTTAAAGGTTCCCAGAACATGTAAATACAGTGCATTCGGAAAGCATTCAGACCCCTTGACATGTTCAAATTTTTGTTACGTTACAAATCAATCTACACACAATACCCCATAATGACATAGTAAAAACAGGTTTTTAGAAATGTGTGCAAATGTATGTAAAAAAACAACAACAGAAATATCACATTTACGTAAGTATACAGATCGTTTACTCAGAACTTTGTTGAAGAACCTTTGGCAGCGATTACAGTCTTGAGTCTTCTTGGGTATGACGCTACAAGCTTGGCAAACCTGTATTTGGGGGAGTTTCTTCCATTCTTCTCTGCAGATCCTCTCAAGCTCTGTCAGGTTGGATGGGGAGCGTCGCTGCACAGCTATTTTCAGGTCTCTCCAGAGATGTTAGATCGGGTTGAAGTCCGGGTTCTGTATAGGCCACTCAATGACATTCAGAGACTTGTCTCGAATGCCACTCCTGCATTGTCTTGGCTGTGTGTTTACTGTAGGGTCGTCGTCCTGTTGGAAGGTGAATCTTTACCCCAGTCTGAGGTCCTGAGCGCTCTGGAGCAGGTTCTCATCAAGAATCTCTTTGTACTTTGCTCCGTTCATCTTTCCCTCGATCCTGACTAGTCTTCCAAGCCCTGCTGCTGAAAAACAACCTCGCAGCTTGGCATTCAGGCCAAAGAGTTCAATATGGGTTTCATCAGAACAGAGAATCTTGTTTCTCATGGTCTGTGAGTCCTTTAAGCGCCTTTTGGCAAACTCCAAGCGGGCTCCCATGTGCCTTTTACTGAGGAGTGGCTTCCGTCTGGCCACTCTACCATATAAGCTTAATTGGTGGAGTACTGCAGAGATGGTTGTCCTTCTGAAAGGTTCTCCCATTTCTACAGAGGAACTTTGGAGCTCTGTCAGAGTGACCATGTCAGAGTGACCATGCTCAGTTTGGCCGGGTGGCCTGCACTAGGAAGAGTCTTGGTGGTTCCACATTTCTTCCATTTAAGCATGATGGAGGGCACTGTCTTCTTGGCGACCTTCAATGCTGTAGCTTTCCCCAGATCTGTGCTTCGACACAATCCTGTCTCGGAGCTCTACAGACAATTCTTTCGACCTCATGGCTTGGTTTTTGCTCTGACATGCACTGTCAACTGTGGGACCTTATATAGACAGGTGTGTGCTTTTCCAAATCATGTCCAATCAATTTAATTTACCACAGGTGGACTCCAATCAAGTTGTAGAAACATCTCAAGGATGATCAATTTTATTTGTCACATGAGCTCAATTTCAAGTTTCATAGCAAAGGGTCTGAATACTTATGTAAATAAGGTATTTATGTTTATTGTTTTTAATACATTTCTAAAAACCTGTTTTCGCTTTGTCTTTATTGTGTGTAGATTGATGAGGAAAAATGTAATTTCATCCATTTTAACATAACAAAATGTGTAAAAAGTCAAGGTGTCTGAATACTTTCTGAATGCACTGTAGGTTGTGGGAACATTGCAAGAGGTAGGCTACCAAAACACAAAATATGCTTAGTTGTGATGTAATTCATACATTCATGTTTAAGTTACGTTGCACAGAACATTCACCTTAATAGCATATTTGTTTTAGGTTTAAAATAATATTCCATTGATGTTCATGTCTTGGAGGTCCTCCAAACATTTAGAAAATGTTGTATTTAAGTTTGACCTAATATCACCATAACATATCACAGCAACCAAATTAAAGCATATTGGAATACATCCCCATTATGTTTCTCTCAAATCAAATCAAATGTATTTATATAGTCCTTCTTACATCAGCTGATATCTCAAAGTGCTGTACAGAAACCCATCCTAAAATCCCAAACAGCAAGCAAAGCAGGTGTAGAAGCACGGTGGCTAGGAAAAACTCCCTAGAAAGGCCAAAACCTAGGAAGAAACCTACATATAATCCAGGAAATTGATGGTAACTGGGTTATTCTCCATAATTTCACCCATTTTCTTTATATGCTGAGTACTTCTAGGCCCATATTTACAAGATTTACAAGATCCAAGAGTGCTGATCTAGGATCACTTTTGCTTTTCAGATTATGAAAAATTATTGGGGGACCATATTAAGCGTCTTAAAGTAGGAATTATATTGGATGCTTTAAAAAAAAAGTTTAGCAGTCAATTTTTACATAATGTAAAAATATTTTTACAGTTAGTCTAAATTCTGCATTTCTGACTGAATATATTAATATGAAATAAATAAAGAAACCCTCTCTTTTAGTACAGTATATTAGAGCCTCAATTTCGTGGTTACAGAATGTGTGGGATTGAATTTGCAGGACACAACACAATTTCTGAGTTATTCATAGGAAGAACCAGGATGAAAGTAACACTTTTAGTTTGTTTCTTAATCACTCAGAGATCGATAGATCTAGACACACTATATTTCAAGACAATCAACGTACTAGTCAAAAGTTTGGACACACCTACATTCAAGGGTTTTTCTTTATTGTTGTACTATTTTCTACATTGTAGAATAATAGTCAAAACATCATAACTATGAAATAATACATATGGATTCATGTAGTAACCAAAAAAGTGTTAAACAAATCTAAATATATTTTATATTCAAAGTAGCCACCTTTTGCCTGATGACAGCTTTGCACACTCTTGGCATTCTCTCAACCACCTTCATGAGGTAGTAACCTGGTATTCATTTCAATTAACAGGTCTGCCTTGTTAAAAGTTAATTTGTGGAATGTCTTTCCTTCTTAATGCGTTTGAGCCAATCAATTGTGTACAGAAGATAGCCCTGTTTGGTAAAATACCAAGTCCTGATTATTGGCAAGAACAGCTCAAATAAGCAAAGAGAAACGACAGTCCATCATTACTTTAAGACATGAAGGTCAGTCAACATGGAACAATCCAAGTACTTTTAAAGTTTCTTCAAGTGTATTCACAAAAACCACCAAGCGCAATAATGAAACTGGCTCTCATGAGGACAGCCACAGGAAAGGAAGACCCAGAGTTACCTCTGCTGCAGACGATGAGTTAATTAGAGTTAACTGCACCTCAGATTGCAGCCCAAATAAATGCTTCACGGAGCTCAAGTAACAGACACATCTCAACATCAACTGTTCAGAGGAGACTGTGTGAATCAGGCCTTCATGGTCGAATTGCATGAAAGCAAACACTATTAAAGGACACCAATAAGAAGAAGAGACTTGCTTGGGCCAAGAAACATGAGCAATGGACATTAGATCGGTGGAATTATGTCCTTTCGTCTGATTCTGTCCTTTGTGCCAAATTTGTGATTTTTGTTTCCAACCGCTGTGTCTTTGTGAGACGCAGAGTATTGAACGGATGATCCCACCGTGAAGCATGGAGGAGGAGGTGTGATGGTGTGGCGGTGCTTTGCTGGTGACACTTGTGATTTATGTAGAATTCAAGGCACACTTAACCAGCATGGCTACAACAGCATTCTGCAGCGATACGATGGGATGGTGCTGCGTCAGATGACCTGGTCTCCACAATCACCCGACCTCAACCCACTTGAGATGGTTTGGAATGTGTTGGACTGCAGAGTGAAGGAAAAGCAGCCAACAAGTGCTCAGCATATGCGAGAACTCCTTCAAGACTTTTTGGAAAAGCATTCCTCATGAAGCTGGTTGAAAGAATGCCAGAGTGTGCAAAGCTGTCGTCAAGGCAAAGGGAGGCTGCTTTGAAGAAACTGCTTGCGGGGAGGGAGTAACACAGCCTTGGGACGAAGGTAACATATGGCGAGAAGTGCACAATATCTGTCTTATCTCCGTGTTTCAGGTTTGTAATGCTTGTTACTTAAAAAAAAATTACTATCAGCCATAATTTCATGTCGGTGTCGATTTGAATAATTAATACTATAGTTTAGAAATGTATGAAAATGAACCTTGCATCAACATCGCAATGTTGCCCAACCACAGTATTTTGCCTTACAAGATTAATGGGACATAAATGGATGACGTAATAGCTATTTTAACCATAATTTTCTCATCTCACTTAAATGAGAATGTAGTAGGACATGTTTTTCACAATTTTCAATGGTTATTCATGTTTAGCCCTACCAATCCGGTGCGCTCCAGCTGTCCTTGTCATGCCTTAATAGAATACATGTTTTGATTCTTGTCACGTCCTGACCTTAGTTCCTTTTGTTATGTCTCTATTTTAGGTTGGTCAGGGCTAGAGTTGGGGTGGGCATTCTATGTTTTGTTCTATGTTTGTATTTCTATGTGTTTGGCCTGGTATGGTTCCCAATCGTTGTCTCTGATTGAGAACCATACTTAGGCAGCCTGTTTTCGCCCTTGAGGGGTGGGTAGTTGTTTTCTGTCTTTGTGTGTCTGCACCAGACAGAACTGTTTCGGGGTTTTTTGTTCTAGTGTTCAGTTTCTTTATTAAATTTTCCATGAACACGTACCACGCTGCACCTTGGTCCTCTTCACCTTCTTCCACCTACGACAACCGTTACAATTCTATTCAACAATTGGCAAACTGATCATGCTTATCACATTTCTGTGGCTTGACACAAGGTATTTGACCCCCAGAATCATAAAGATATATAGTTTAACCACTAACATGTCGATATACATTTATGTGAGACAGCTGATCCATCAAGTCAATTAATTAAGACATACGTCGTTCTAGGGATGTCATATATCATTTTCAAACATTGTCACTTGTTGATATTTTGCTAACATCAGAAATGAATCTGAACTAGAGGAGACAATGGCCTGTACGTTAAATATTTTTTATTTTATTCCAGGTCATCAGTTAACATTTACTTTCATCCAGCCTGTCTCTCCTATAACTTCTTGCAGGCTATAACACCCAAGACTAGGTAACATGATACTTGAAACCTATGCTGTCATTTAGTCAGATGGATTATGAAAATGACATGTTTGGAACCTTAAACAACTAAACACAACTACAACCAAACACGTCCGGGTCCATTTGATTTACTTATAGTGCCTTCAGAGTATTCACACCCCTTTACTTTTTCCATTGTTGTGCTACAGCGTGTGTAAGCCAGCGTGTCACTGGCTTACACACAACACCCCATAATGACCCCATAATGTCAAAGTGGAATTATGGTTTTCAAAATATTCACAAATTAGATTAAAAAACAAACAAATCTGAAATGTCTTGAGTCAATAAGTATTCAACCCCTTTTGTCTTGGCAAGCCTAAATAAGTTCAGGAATAAAAATGTGCTTGACAAGTCACAATGTAAGTTGTATGAATTCACTCTGTGTGCAATAAGTGTTTTTTTTCATGACTACCTCATCTCTGTACCCCACATATACAATTACTGTATATGTTATTTTAAGTCCCTCAGTAGAGCAATGCATTTCAAACACAGATTCAAGCACAAAGATAAGGGAGCTTTTCCAATGCCTCGCAAAGAAGGGCACCTATTGGTAGATGGGTAAAGTAAAATAAAAACAGACATTGAATATCCCTTTGAGCATGGTGAAGTTATTAATTACACTTTGGATGGTGTACACACCCAGTCACTAGGCATCAGCTCAGTTGGCTAATGTGGTCTTGAGTTGTGCAGGCAAGTTTGAATGGTCACATGTGACAGCAGAAGCCAGATAGCTTCTATCACAGTTAAGACAGTAAAGCTGTATCATGGTCATGAGTTAACTGAAAGGAGTCATACAATCATTCACAATGTCTGTAGAGAAGTGAGGGCTGACCAAACCTGGTCCTGAATGGAGAGATAGGGCAAATAAAGTGCTGACTGTTATCTATAGCGCTTATATGGCTTAACGCTTAACATAGAAGTGGAAATTCCTTAGACAGACACAAACTACTCTCCTTCCTCTGATGGGGTTCAGGTCCTTTTGCATTCAATTGACATGGCAATGCCCACACAAACACAGACGTTTGATGCCAACACAGGACTACTCTAATCGTCTGTGCCTGCTTCTGTCTATATTTACCTGGTACAATCTATTGGACAACTAACCAACAACAATAATAGACTGTTAGATATTAAGGTATTAAAGAACTCTGTGGCCGGTTGAACCTCTCTAATGGAGGAGTAGCAGTGTGAGCAGTGGTCTTTACAGCACATATGTTTGTTTTGTAACTGATGGCAATGGTGCTAAGGGGTCAGAGGTCAGGATCAGAGCGCTGGTGGGCCCAGAATCAGGCCAGGAAACAGGAAGTAGGGTACCAAAGGCTTGCTGCTGATTAGATGATTATTTGGATGAATTGGCTTGCAGTGGAATTTACACAAAACCCTCCAACTGTATTTGGCCTCAGTCCCACTAGGCAGGGCTGGAGAGAGAGAGGGGGAGATAAATCTCTCTATTATCTACTACTGTTTACATCAGTATGTACATTGTGTGGCTGTGTCTGTTTTGTTTTCATATTCTGCATAACTGTTCTGCATTGGTGCTCCGCCTCAGCTGGTGAATTATCAACACAACCATCTCTCAATTATCTCACCTTCCACTTCACCCTCCACAGCCACCTCACCTTCCTCAAATACCTGAACTCATTTCACCCTCCACAGCCACCTCACCGTCCTCAAATACCTGAACTCATTTCACCCTCCACAGCCACCTCACCTTCCTCAACTACCTGAAGTCATTTGACCCTCCACAGCCCCCTCACCTTCCTCAACTACCTGAAGTCATTTGACCCTCCACAGCCCCCTCACCTTCCTCAACTACCTGAAGTCATTTGACCCTCCACAGCCCCCTCACCTTCCTCAACTACCTGAAGTCATTTGACCCTCCACAGCCCCCTCAACTTCCTCAACTTCCTGAAGTCATTTGACCCTCCACAGCCCCCTCACCTTCCTCAACTACCTGAAGTCATTTGACCCTCCACAGCCCCCCACCTTCCTCAACTACCTGAAGTCATTTGACCCTCCACAGACCCCTCACCTTCCTCAGCTACCTGAAGTCATTTGACCCTCCACAGCCCCCTCACCTTCCTCAACTACCTGAAGTCATTTTACCCCTCACCTTCCTCAACTACCTGAAGTCATTTGACCCTCCACAGCCCCCTCACCTTCCTCAACTACCTGAAGTCATTTGACCCTCCACAGCTCCCTCACCTTCCACAACTACCTGAAGTCATTTGACCCTCCACAGCTCCCTCACCTTCCACAACTACCTGAAGTCATTTGACCCTCCACAGCTCCCTCACCTTCCACAACTACCTGAAGTCATTTGACCCTCCACAGCCCCCTCACCTTCCTCAACTACCTGAAGTAATTTGACCCTCCACAGCCCCCTCATCTTCCTCAACTGCCTGAAGTCATTTGACCCTCCACAGCGCCCTCATCTTCCACACATTTTCTGTTCACCCAGGGTCTATCTGACCCTCTCTATGGGAGGTGTCCTCTTCAACACCCCTCACATCAGGTAGAAGTCACAGAGGGAAAATCTGCAATTAAAACCTATAAGTAGATGACTTCCCTTGCGGAATAAGTGCCGTTTGACTTGAGAGACAAAATGAACAATGACCCCAAGCATACTTTTAAAGTTGTGGCAAAATGGCTTAAGGACAACAAAGTCAAGGTATTGGAGTTGCCATCACAAAGCCCTGACCTCAATCCTATAGAACATTTGTGGGCAGAACTGAAAAAGCGTGTGTGAGCAAGGAGGCCTACAAACCTGACACACACACACACACACACACACACACACACACACACACACACACACACACACACACACACACACACACACACACACACACACACACACACACACACACACACACACACACACACACACACACTTTTGGTGAGCAGGGGCAGATGACTAGAAACACATGAATCTCCCAGGCAGAGGGAGGAACCCTCCAGCCCAGACCAATTACACTGTCTCTGTAGAGAACAGAAAAGAGTTCCCCTCCAACAATACATCCAGAGGAGAGATAAACACACTGCGAAGTACCTTCATTCTTTATACTCAGCAGGAGTATAAATACATCTCTCTCTCTTTCTCTCTCTCTCTCTGTCTCTCTCTCTCTCCTCTCTCCCTTGCTGTTTTTTATATTCTTTCATTAGTTCAGTTTCAAGGATTAGTTTCTCATTATCATTATATAAACTCAGCAAAAAAAGAAACGTACCTTTTTCAGGACCCTGTCTTTTGAAGATAATTCGTAAAAATCCAAATAACTTCACAGATTTTCATTGTAAAGGGTTCAAACACTCTTTCCCATGCTTGTTCAATGAACCATAAACACATTTTTTTTTATATATATTTTTAATTTATTTCACCTTTATTTAACCAGGTAGGCTAGTTGAGAACAAGTTCTCATTTGCGACTGCGACCTGGCCAAGATAAAGCAAAGCAGTTCAACACATACAACAACACAGAGTTACACATGGAATAAAAAAACATTCAATCAATAATAGAGTAGAAAAATCTATATACAGCATGTGCAAATGAGGTAGGATAAGAGGTAAGGCAATAAATAGGCCATGGTGGCAAAGGAATTACAATATAGCAATTAAACACGGGAATGGTAGGATGTGCAGATGATGAATGTGCAAGTTGAGATACTGGGGTGCAGAGGAGCAGAATAAATAAATACAGTATGGGGATGAGGTAGATTGGATGGGTTATTTACAGATGAGCTATGTACAGGTGCAGTGATCTGTGAGCTGCTCTGACAGCTGGTGCTGAAAGCTAGTGAGGAAGATATGAGTCTCCAGCTTCAGAGATTTTTGCAGTTCATTCCAGTCATTAGCAGCAGGGAACTGGAAGGAGAGGCGGCCAAAGGAAGAATTGGCTTTGGGGGTGACCAGTGAGATATAGCTGCTGGAGCGCGTGCTACGGGTGGGTGCTGCTATGGTGACCAGTGAGCTGAGATAAGGCAGGGCTTTACCTAGCAGAGGCTTGTAGATGACCTGGAGCCAGTGGATTTGACAATGAGTATGAAACAAGGGCCAGCCAACGAGAGCATACAGGTCGCAGTGGTGGGTAGTATATGGAGCTTTGGTGACAAAACGGATGGCACTGTGATAGACTGCATCCAATTTGTTGAGTAGAGTGTTGGAGGCTATTTTGTAAATTACATTGCCGAAGTTGAGGATCGGGCAGATGGTCAGTTTTACGAGGATATGTTTGGCAGCATGAGTGAAGGATGCTTTGTTGCGAAAAAGGAAGCCAATTCTAGATTTAGTTTTGGATTGGAGATGTTTAATATGAGTCTGGATGGAGAGTTTACAGTCTAACCAGACACCTAGGTATTTGTAGTTGTCCACATATTCTAAGTCAGAACCGGGCAGTTGCGGGCAGCGATCGGTTGAAGAGCATGCTTTTAGTTTTACTTGCATTTAAGAGCAGTTCCGTGGAGGCGACGGAAGGAGAGTTTTATGGCATTGAAGCTCGTCTGGAGGTTAGTTAGCACAGTGTCCAACGAAGGGCCAGAAGTATACAGAATGATGTCGTCTGCGTAGAGGTGGATCAAAGAATCACCAGCAGCGAGAGCAACATCATTGATGTATACATAGAAGAGAATCGGCCCGAGAATTGAACCCCGTGGCACCCCCATAGAGACTGCCAGATGTCCGGACAACAGGCCTTCCGATTTGACACACTGAACTGAGAAGTAGTTGGTGAACCAAGTGAGGCAATCATTTGAGAAACCAAGGCTGTTGAGTGTGCCAATAAGAATGTTGTGATTGACAGAGTCAAAAGCCTTAGCTAGGTCGATGAATACGGCTGCACAGTAATGTCTCTTATCGATGGCGGTTATGATATCGTTTAGGACCTTGAGCGTGGCTGAGGTGCACCCATGACCAGTTCTGAAACCAGATTGCATAGCGGAGAAGGTACGGTGAGATTTGAAATGGTTGGTAATCTGTTTGATAACTTGGCTTTCAAAGACCTTAGAAAGGCAGGGTGAAAATAGATATAGGTCTGTAGCAATTTGGGTCTAGAGTGTCTCCCCCTTTGAAGAGGGGATGACCGCGGCAGCTTTCCAATCTATGGGAATCTCAGACGACACGAAAGAGAGGTTGAACAGGCTAGTAATAGTAGTTGCAATAATTTCGGCAGATAATTTTAGAAAGAGAGGGTCCAGATTGTCTAGCCTGGCTGATTTGTAGGGATCCAGATTTTGCAGCTCTTTCAGAACATCAGCTATCTGGATTTGGGTGAAGGAGAAGTGGGGGAGGTTTGGGCGAGTTGCTGTGGGGAGCGCAGTGCTGTTGACCGGGGTAGGGGTAGCCAGGTGGAAAGCATGGCCAGCCGTAGAGAAATGCTTATTGAAATTCTCAATTATTGTGGATTTATCGGTAGTGACAGTGTTTCCTAGCCTCAGTGCAGTGGGCAGCTGGGAGGAGGTGCTCTTATTATCCATGGACTTTACAGTATCCAATAACTTTTTTGAGTTTGTACTACAGGATGCAAATTTCTGTTTGTAAAAGCTAGCCTTAGCCTTCTTAACTGCCTGTGTATATTGGTTCCTAACTTCCCTGAAAAGTTGCATATCACGGAGGCTATTTGATTTCAATGCAGAACGCCACAGGATGTTTTTGTGCTGGTCAAGGGCAGACAGTTCTGGAGTGAACCAAGGGCTATATCTATTCCTAGTTCTACATTTTTTGAATGGAGCATGCTTATTTAAGATGGTGAGGAAGGCACTTTTAAACAATAACCAGGCATCCTCTAGTGACGGGATGAGGTCAAAAAAAAATTCTGGATACCCGGGCCATGTAAATTAGAAACTTGTTTGCAGAAGTGTTTTAGGGAGTGTTTGGCAGTGATGCAGGGTGGTCATTTGACCGCAGACCCATTACGGATACAGGCAATGAGGCAGTGATCTCTGAGATCTAGGTGAAAACAGCAGAGGTGTATTTGGAGGGTGAGTTAGTTAGGATGATATCTATGAGGGTGACCTTGTTTACGGATTTGGGGTTGTACCTGGTAGGTTCATTGATAATTTGTATGAGATTGAGGGCATCAAGCTTAGATTGTAGGATGACCGGGGTGTTAAGCATGTCCCAGTTTAGCTCACCTAGCAGCAGGAGCTCAGAAGATAGATGGGGGGGCAATCAATTCACATATGGTGTCCAGGGCACAGCTGGGGGCAGAGGGTGGTCTATAGCAAGCAGAAATGGTGAGAGACCTGTTTCTGGAAAGGTGAATTTTTAGAAGTAGAAGCTCAAATTGTTTTGGTACAGACCTGGATAGTAAGATATAACTCTGCAGGCTATCTCTGCAGTAGATTGCAACACCATCCCCTTTGGCAGTTCTATCTTGGCGGAAAATGTTATAGTTAGGGATGGAAATTTCATGGTTTTTGGTTGCTTTCCTAAGCCAGGATTCAGACACGACAAATGTTGGCAGAATGTGCTAAAGCAGTGAATAAAGCAAACTTAGTGAGTAGGCTTCTAATGTTAACATGCATGAAACCAAGGCTTTTATGGTTACAGAAGTCAACAAATGAGAGCACCTGGGGAGTAGGAGTGGAGCTAGGCACTGCAGGTCCTGGATTAACCTCTACATCACCAGAGGAACAGAGGAGTAGGATAAGGGTACGGCTAAAGGCTATAAGAACTGGCCGTCTAGCACTTTCGGAACAGAGAGTAAAGGGAGCAGGTTTCTGGGCACGATAGCATAGATTCAAGGCATAATGCACAGACAAAGGTATGGTAGGAAGAGAGTATATTGGAGGTAAACCTAGGTATTGAGTAATGAAGAGAGAGAATTAGTCTCTAGAGACATTTAAACCAGGTGATGTCATCGCATAAGTGGGAGGTGGAACAACTTGGTTGGTTAAGGCATATTGAGCAGGGCTAAAGGCTGTACAGTGAAATAAGACAGTAACCACTATGAGTGGTTGGGCTGGCTGGGGACACGGCGATTCAGACAGTTAGCAGGCCGAGGCTAGCAAGCTAGCAGTTAGCAGGCCGGGGCTAGCAAGCTAGCATAAGGGCCTTAGAGGGACGTCGCGATGGGGGAAAAGTCTGTTTTTGCCCCCTCGTGCGGTGACGTTGATAGACCAGTCGTGGAATTAGTAGGGTTCCAAGTAGCAGAGGGGTCCAAGTCCAATTGGCAAAATGGGTATAGTGGTCCAAGAAACTGACCGGTGTATCAGCTAACAGTCCAATATTCTATAGATAGCTAGCAGGCCACAGTTAGCAGAATGGACCTTCAGGGATGACTGTAAGTCGCTTTGGATAAAAGCGTCTGCTAAATGGCATATATTATTATTATTATTATGTCGCGCCTGAGGAGCCTGTTGGGATCCTCCGGCAGATTATGTCGGTATTCCAGTCGTGAAGGATTGGCGGGGTTCCGTGCCCTGTACCGGCAGTAGAAGGGGTCCGGATATTGTAGCAATTAATTAATGAACATGCACCTGTGGAACGGTCGTTAAGACACTAACAGCTTACAGACGGTCACATTAAGGTCACAGTTATGAAAACTTAGGACACTAAATAGGCCTTTCTGCTGACTCTGCAAAACACCAAAAGAAAGATGCCCAGTGTCCCTGCTCATCTGCGTGAACGTGCCTTAGGCATGATGGAAGGAGGCATGAGGACTGTAGATGTGGTCAGGGCAATAAATTGCAACGTGTGTACTGTGAGATGCCTAATACAGAGCTACAGGGAGACAGGACGGACAGCTGATCGTCCTCGCAGTGGCAGACCACGTGTAACAGCACCTGCACAGGATCGGTACATCTGAATATCACACCTGCGGGACAGGCACAGGATGGCAGGACAGGACAACAACTGCCCGAGTTACACCAGGAACACTCAATCCCTCAATCAGTGCTCAGACTGTCCACAATAGGCTGAGAGAGGCTGGACTGAGGGCTTTTAGGCGTGTTGTAAGGCAGGTCCTCACTGGAAATCACCGGCAACAACGTCGCCTCTTGGCACAAACCCACTGTCGCTGGACCAGACAGGACTGACAAAAAGGGCTCTTCACTGACGAGTCCCAGTTTTGTCTCACCGGGGGTGATGGTCAGATTCGTGTTTATCGTCGAAGGAATGAGTGATACACCGAGGCCTGTATTCTGGAGTGGGATTGATTTGGAGGTGGAGGGTCCGTCATAGTGTGGGGGGGGTGTGTCACAGCATCATCGGACTGAGCTTGTTGTCATTGCAGGCAATCTCAACGCTGTGCGTTACAGGGAAGACATCCTCCTCCCTCATGTGGTACCCTTCCTGCAGGTTCATCCTGACATGACCCTCCAGCATGACAATGCCACCAGCCATACTGCTCATTCTGTGCTTGATTTCCTGCAAGACAGGAATGTCAGTGTTCTGTCATGGCCAGCGAAGAGCCTGGATCTCAATCCCATTGAGCACGTCTGGGACCTGTTGGATCGGAGGGTGAGGGCTAGGGCCATTCCACCCAGAAATGTCCGGGAACTTGCAGGTGTCTTGGTGGAAGAGTTGGGTAACATCTCACAGCAAAAACTGGCAAATCTGGTGTAGTCCATGAGGAGGAGATGCACTGCAGTACTTAATGCAGCTGGTGGCCACACCAGATACTGTTACTTTTGATGTTGACCCCCCTTTGTTCAGGGACACATTATTCAATTTCTGTTAGTCACATGTCTGTGGAACTTGTTCAGTTTATGTCTCAGTTGTTGAATCTTGTTATGTTCATACAAATATTTACACATGTTAAGTTTGCTGAAAATAAACGCATTTGACAGTGAGAGGACGTTTTGTTTTGTTTGTTTATGTATAGACAGATACTTAGTCATGTGTTCACTGCATGCTTAAAATATTGTCTATTTATACAATAGTGTAACTCTCTGACAGCCACATACTGGAGAACTTCACTGTACTTTTCTTGTCCAATTGTTGACACCAAACACTAACACATCAAATCAAATCAAATTTTATTTGTCACATGCACCGAATACAACAGGTGTAGACTTTACAGTGAAATGCTTACTCACAAGCCCTTAACCAACAATGCAGTTCTAAGAAAGAAAACTGTTACTGTTTAGAAAGTATTTACCAAAATAAACTAAAAATAGAAAAATAACTAATGATTCCTCTGCTCTGTGTATGTGTGTGTGTGTGTGTGTGTGTGTGTGTGTGTGTGTGTGTGTGTGTGTGTGTGTGTGTGTGTGTGTGTGTGTGTGTGTGTGTGTGTGTGTGTGTGTGTGTGTGTGTGTGTGTGTGTGTGTGTGTGTGTGTGTCATCCAGTCCTCCCCATTTATACAAGTTACATTCTCGCTGATTAAACAGCTCTTTGAATTATGCAATCCAGAGAGTTAGGCTTTAGAAAACAGAGAAATGAAAGGAGGAAGAGGATAGTGAAAGGACCCTTCCTCAGACAGAGAGAGGAGGGTGTAAAGAGAAGGTAGAGAGAGAGAGAGACGAGAACCCCTGACAGACAGACAGACAGACAGACAGACAGACAGACAGACAGACAGACAGACAGACAGACAGACAGACAGACAGACAGACAGACACATAGACAAACAGACAGACAAAGGGTTGGTACAGTACGGTTGCCAGGCAGTGTTGGTGGTTTGTGTTGGCATAGCGCATCTGGCATCTCTAATAACAATTCTATGCGTAGTCGTTGATTATAGCAACTCTCTCAGACTTTTGCCACTGCCGTGTCGTCGAGCGTCTGCCATCTACATATATAATTACAGCCCTGCTGACGCCTCTGATCAGAACCACAGTCGGACAGTACAGTGTGAGTCTCACATATGATATGAAGTTTAATATTATATTATATTAGGTCATGTCATGTAATATGACATGTTATACAACAGGTGAGTCTTATCCTGAATGCTGATTGGTAAAATCTGCATTCCAGCCGGTGTCTATTCAACAAGTTACCACCGGCTAAATCTACGATGTTAAAATGCCTATTTTACATCTGACCGCGCAACCCACTGTCTCATCAGTCCAGCCAGGCAATTTATAAACTTGATCTCCACTATAAAATGCATCTAGACAATTTTCTGACATATCTTTTAGACAGACATTTAGTTTTCTACAGCGGGATTTGTATAAACCTTGCTGTTTGTCTTTCCTTCATTTACAACATTGTTTAAATTTTCAAATTTGATCTCCAGCTGTCCCATAGTAATGAACATGTCAGGATGAGACAGACGGTTAGGCAGATTTTCTCAGACAGTTGAAATCAGGAATCAGCTGACAAAATCTTTATGGATATATACAAAGAAATGCCAATTGAAAAAAGGTCAAATGAAATGAAGTGCAGCTAGTTTGCACTTGTGCCATATTAGCATTGTTATGGATGTATCCAAATAAATGTCACTAGAAAACAGTTGCAGCTACTTTCCTGTTATCTGGCTGTACGTTTTGATGTGATTGTAAGTGAGCCGTAGTTGGCTAGCTAGCAAACAAGGGATAAGAACGTTGTCAGCCAGTACGGCAATGGAACATTTAGAATGAACGTCTGGATGCGACATCCATAGATACAGAACAAAAAGACTGGGTCGCAACTCTGGCAACCGAACCAATAGAACGAAAGACCAGCCTGTATTGGGTAGAAACTCTATATTTGTGTCAGGACTATATCTTGTGGAAGGATGAAATTGTGTGAATGAATTAATCAAAATAACACTTTTAATGAAAATATGTCAATCATTATTTGAAAATGTTGGTAACCCATTGTATAAAAGTGATAATGCCCTCAAAGCCAGGCCTACTAACCCCCGTGCCAATATATCCTCCAAACAACGGCTTCTCGGGCATTATCACTGAAATATGACAATGTAATAGAATTTGATATAATGTAATCACATCACATTCTATTAGAACAGCAGGGAGATGGTACTCAGGCAACTTCTCTCCATATGTTTCACTTTAACGTAAACCTATCCTATACATTATATAATGTTTGTGTTCGATGATACATAATGTAGTACATGTCAATAAGGAACTATAGAACAGGTTAACATTTTATCAATTGTAGAGGATCTTGTAGGTACACACTGAATCCATGTTAAAATCATGTAAATCACTCTTTGATAGGTTTTCAGGGGTAAGTTAACTCTCTCTGTCTGCTGTGGTGAGACTCAGGCTGCCAAAACAGGTGACTGTTCTTTCGTCTGCCTGCTAAATGTACTCCCAGAGAGGTGACATTAATTAGACAAACTGACAATTGGATATGCTGGAGGCTCAGGATATTACCATTAATTATCATAATTGACTGTAGAAGACGTGGTTTCTCTGGTTTTCTGGCTGTGTTTGGACCGTTCTGTCCATGCCAGCTGCAGAATAGAGGTAGAGAGCTGAAGGGAGAGGGGGGAAATGAATGCTCCAGAGAGGAGCAGATAAATATATGGGCCATTCTAGTACAAAATGGCTGCCATGCCGTGCATCATCCAGGTAAGGTACTTGGAAAACCATGTGAGAAGCACTATGTAAATGTTATGTAATCCATTATTATATGGAGAAAGCATATGAATACCTTAAAAGATGTAAGGAAATATTCTGATTCAAACGATTTTCTCTTGTACTTGTTCTTACCCCTTTGTTACCGTTTAAAACTGAAAGCCAAACATCCCCCAGTTGTACTCATGTTATTCACACTTCCCAGAGCGAACACTCGTAGTACTAACTAGTGTCTAATTCATTATACGTGCTATATCATGTTCTGTGCAGAATGGCTGTATGGAACATAGGCCTTCACCCTGGGCTGCATCGCAAGCTGTTGTGCATTGTGTGTTGCACGCCGGTTGTTTTAAATACACCTCATTAAAGTGGTGTGTTGCATATGTAAGTTACATGGTCTTTTATCAACACATGGCTCTCCTTCACGCCTCAGTGGGCTTAGACCTCCCCTGTATACGCCATTCCACCTCCTTCCCCTTCCTCCCCCTCTCCACTCTGCCTCCTTCTTCGTTCCACTTCCCTTCTTTTTTCTCCTCGTTTTCTGCTCTTCCAGCCGAAGACTGCTGGCCACAAGCCAAGCAGATAAGACTGACCTTACAGAGACGGAGGTAGAAAGAAAGAAAGAAAGAAAGAAAGAAAGAAAGAAAGAAAGAAAGAAAGAAAGAAAGAAAGAAAGAAAGAAGGAGAGGGGCCACAAATGGAACATACAAGAAGCCTCAAAAGTTCAAGTTGATATACTATTAAGGATTTAGTTCAAAAGTGTAAAAAAAATACCCAAATTCAGAAAATAATACATTGATCAGCATTGCAATAAATGATGGGGTCTTCCTGCCACACTCCACAATTAATTTTGGCCAAATGTAATTATCACGTTAAGCCTCAGTCAAAGTTGGTCCGAATGGGGACGTCACATTATGTACTTCCCCAACACACCAGTAGATGGCGATGTTCACCCATTCTTATAGCTCGAGGAAAGACTATTTCAGATTTATTCACAATAATCTTATTTAAAAGAACAAGCTTTTATTGACCAGTTAAGATTCATCTCCTAAGATTTCAGAGACATCCTAAAATAATTTTTAATCAGGTCTTGTGTTTAGCTCTTGATGGAGAGAAGGCAGACATTTTCCAGATACAGTACTGTACGGGCTTGCCACTATATGTAAGACCAGTGGCTCTGCCAGAGCTGTAAGCCACATTCACAGAGAACAGGAACACTCGTCTGCTCTGCCACACATTACATAATTCCTAGTATCAAATCTCAACAGAAAGGGGTTTACAGCAAAATCATTTAGGTAAAAAAAGGATTTAAACAATACCAAATACATTTGTTTCACAGTTTTGTGTATTAGCTACAGAAGTGTATGTTTAACATTTTCATAAAGAGTATCACAGATATGTAATGATGATATAATACGATTCTCTTTGAGATAGACCAGGGAATCCAAACACTTTGTATTTTGCTCCTTTTAACTCCTTTGCACCTGCAGATCCGCATTATCTGGTGTGCATTTTTATTTTGTGTCCTATGTTGAAGTACAGTACATTGTCTTGCTAAGAGCCTCCTGTAATTTGACTGGTTTAACCTTCATCTTGTGGCTATGAACAACAACAAAAAAACTTTGCCCAATATCTATCATCTGTCATGATTCCATCCTTTCAAGTATTAAGATGTCTTCCTCAAAGAGATTGTATATATGCATGTTGTGATTTGAACAAAAATACCCTTTAATTCACACTTTATTTGTATTTACTCATTATTGCATTGAAGAAAACAAAGTGAAACATAAACAAAGTTACCCTTTTTAGATAAAACTATACTAAATATATTCACGTCACCAAATATTTTATTAAGACGCATTGTTTTGCAACGAAGGTCTACAGTAGCCTCAGCAACCCTCTGTAGGGGAGCACCATGGTGTAGCCAGATGACTGCTAGCTAATGTCCTCCTCTGGGTACATTGACTTCAAAACAAAACCAAGGACCCTCTGTAGGGGAGCACCATGGTGTAGCCAGATGACTGCTAGCTAATGTCCTCCTCTGGGTACATTGACTTCAAAACAAAACCAAGGAGGCCTATGGTTCTCACCCCATTCCATAGACTTACACAGTAATTATGTCAACTTCCGGAGGATGTCCTCCAACCTATCAGAGCTCATGTAGCATGAACTGACATGTTGTCCACCCAATCAAAGGATCAGATAATTAATTTAGTACTGAAAGCATAAGCTACAGCTAGCTAGCACTGCAGTGCATAAAATGTGGTGAGTAGTTGACTCAAAGAGAGAAAAAGACAACAGTTAAACCTTTTGAACAAATTAATTTCTTCCAAAATTAAGGAGAAGCAAGAGAGAGCGAGAGACATCGAGAGAGAAAGAGAGAGCGAGCTATATTTAGTAGTAGCTATATATTTTCACTTTCATTTACTAAGCTAGGAATCTGGTTGATATCCCTTTCACTGCTCTATAGGGACACAAAGGAACGCAGAGGTTTCTAAATAAGAGTCACCTCCTGATTGGATTTTTCTCAGGCTTTTACCTGCAATATCAGTTCTGTTATACTCACAGACAATATTTTTCAGTTTTGGAAATTTTAGTGTGTTTTCTATCCTAAGCTGTAATTCTATGCAAATTCTATTATCTGGTCCTGAGAAATAGCCCGTTTACTTTGGGAACGTTATTTTTCCAAAAATGAAAATAGTGCCCCCAAATTTCAAGAGGTTAACCAGAATTTAAGCTTTCTGCCTTTATCAGATACAGTGCCTTGTAAAAGTATTCATCCCCCTTGGTGTTTTTCCTATGTTATTGTATTGCAACCTGTAATTTAAATGGATGTTTATTTGGATTTCAAGTAATGGACATACACAAAATAGTCCAAATTGGTGAAGTGTAATGAAAAAAAATACTTGTTTCAAAAAAGTCTAAATAAAAAGAAAGGGAAAAGTGGTGTGTGTATACTGTATGTATTCACATTTACATTTACATTTAAGTCATTTAGCAGACGCTCTTATCCAGAGCCCCCTTTCCTATGAAGCCCCTAAATAAGATCTGGTGCAAACAATTACCTTCAGAAGTCACATAATGTGTTCAATTAAGTCCACCTGTGTGCAATCAAAAGTGTCACATGATCTGTCACATGACCTCAGTATACAGTTGAAGTAGGAAGTTTACATACACTTACATACAGGTTGGAGTCATTAAAACTTGTTTTTCAACCACTCCACAAATGTCTTGTTAACAAACTATAGCTTTGGCAAGTCGGTTAGGACATCTACTTTGTGCATGACACAAGTCATTTTTCCAACAATTGTTTACAGACAGATTATTTCACTTATAATTCACTGTATCACAATTCCAGTGGGTCACACGTTTACATACACTAAATTAAACAGATTGGAAAATTCCAGAAAATTATGTCATGGCTTTAGAAGCTTCTGATAGGCTAATTGACATCATTTGAGTCAATTGGAGGTGTACCTGTGGATGTATTTCAAGGCCTACCTTCAAACTCAGTGCCTCTTTGCTTGACATCATGGGAAAATCAAAAGAAATCAGAAAGACCTCAGTAAGAAAATTGCAGACCTCCACAAATCTGGTTCATCCTTGGGAGCAGTTTCCAAATGCCTGAAGGTACCACATTCGTCTGTACAAACAATAGTATGTATAAACACCATGGGTCCACGCAGCCGTCATACCGCTCAGGTAGGAGACACGATATGTCTCCTAGAGATGAACGTACTTTGGTGTGAAAAGTGGAAATCAATCCCAGAACAACAGCAAAGGACCTTGTAAAGATGCTGGAGGAAACAGGTACAAAAGTATCTATATCCACAGTAAAACAAGTCCTATATCGACATTACCTGAAAGGCTGCTCAGCAAGGAAGAAGCCACTACTCCAAAACCGCCCTAACAAAAAGCCAGAGTACGGTTTGCAACTGCACATGGGGATAAAGATCATACTTTTTGAAGAAATGTCCTCTGGTGGTCTGATGAAACAAAAATAGAATTGTTTGGCCATAATGACCATCGTTAAGTTTGAAGGAAAAAGGGGGAGGCTTGCAAGCCGAAGAACACCATCCCAACCGTGAAACATGGGGGTGGTGGCATCATGATGTGGGGGTGCTTTGCTGCAGGAGGGACCGGCGCACTTCACAAAATAGATGGCAGCATGAGGAGGGGTGAATTTTATGTGGATATATTGAAGCAACATCTCAAGACATCAGTCAGGAAGTTAAAGTTTGGTCACAAATGGGTCTTCCAAATGGACAATGACCCCAAGCATACTTGCTAGCAGGGTTGTGGCAAAATGGCTTAAGGACAACAACGTCAAGGTATTGGTGTGGCCATCAGAAAGCCTTGACCTCAATCCGATAGAACATTTGTGGGCAGAACTGAAAAAGCGTGTGTGAGCAAGGAGGCCTCAAACCTGATTCAGTTACACCAGCTCTGTCAGGAGGAATGGGCCAAAATTCACACAACATATTTTGGGAAGCTTGTGGACGGCTACCCGAAACATTTGACCCATGTTAAAGAATTTAAAGGCAATGCTACCAAATACTAATTGAGTGTATGTAAGGGTTTTCCTTCTCCTCTTCGTCTGAGGAGGAGAAGCGAGAAGGATCGGAGGACCAAAGCACAGCGTGGTAAGTGTCCATATCGTTTAATAAAACATCAACTGAACACTCAATGAATACAAAACAATACACGTGAACAAAACCGAAACAGTACCGTGTGGCGAACAGACACGGAAACAATCACCCACAAAACAACAGTGAAACCCAGGCTACCTAAGTATGATTCTCAATCAGAGACAACTAACGACACCTGATTGAGAACCATACTAGGCCGAACACAGAAAACCAACCTAGAAACATAAAACATAGAATGCCCACCCAACTCACGTCCTGACCAACTAAAACAAACAAATAACACAAGAACTAGGGTCAGAACGTGACAGTGTATGTAAACTTCTGATTCACTGGGAATGTGATGAAAGAATTAAAAGCTGAAATAAATCATTCTCTCTACTATTATTCTGAAATGTTACATTCTTAAAATAAAGTGGTGATCCTAACTGACCTAAGACAGGGAATTTTTACTCTGATTAATTGTCAGGAATGGTGAAAACCTCAGTTTAAATGTATGTGGCTAAGGTGTATGTAAACTTCCGACTTCAACTACATATACACCTGTTAAGGTGAAAGGTCCCAGAGTTTGCAACACCAATGAGCAAGGGGCACCACCATGAAGACCACGGGGCTCTCCAAACAGGTCAGAGACAAAGTTGTGGAGAAGTACAGATCAGTGTTGGGGTATAAAACAATATCTGAAACTTTGAACATCCCACGGAGCACTATTAAATCCATTATTAAACAGTGGAAAGAATATGGCACCACAACAAACCTGCCAAGAGAGGGCCACCCACCAAAACTAACAGACCAGGCAAGGAGCACATTAATCAGAGAGGTAACAAAGAGACCAAAGATAACCCTGAGGGAGCTGCAAAGCTCCACAGTGGAGATTGAAGTATCTGTCCATAGGACCACTTTAAGCCATACACTCCACAGAGTGGAGTTCACCTAAAGACATGTGGGAGACTCCCAAAACATATGGAAGGTACTCTGGTCAGATGAGACTCAAATTTAGCTTTTTGGCCATCGATGTCTAGCGCAAACCCAACACCTCAATTCATCCCGAGAACTCCATCCCCACAGTGAAGCATGGTGGTGGCAGCATCATGCTTTGGTGATGTTTTTCATCGACAGGGAAACTGCTCAGAATTGAAGGAATGATCGATGCCGCTAAATACAGGGAAATTCTTGAGGGAGACCTGTTTCAGTATTAAAGAGATTTGAAACTGGGATGTAGGTTCACCTTCCAGCAGGACAATGACCCTAAGCATACTGCTAAAGCAACATTTTAATGTTTTGGGATGGCTTAGTCAAAGCCCAGACCTCAATCCAATCGAGAATCTGTGGTATGACTTAAAGATTGCTGTACACCAGCGAAACCCATCCAACGTGAAGGAGCTGGAGCAGTTTTGCCTTGGCAAAAATCCCAGGGGCTAGATGTGCCAAGCTTATAGAGACATACCCCAAGAGACTTGCAGCTGTAATTGCTGCAAAAGGTGGCTCTACAAAGTATTGGCCTTGGGGGGGGTGAATGGTTATGCAATGTTTTTTAAATGTTTTTTTGTTTTATTTCTTGTTTGTTTCACAATATTAAAATATTTTGAATCTTCAAAGTGATAGGCATGTTGTGTAAATCAAATGATACAATCCACAAAAAAAATATATTTCAATTCCAGGTTGTAAGGCTACAAAATAGGAAAAATGCCAAGGGGGGTTAATACTTTTGCAAGCCTCTGTATGTCTAAGTCCTGGGAATTTTTTTGTTTCTTACAACCTCATGCATACCACATTAGCCTACGTTGGCTCAACCGTCCTGCAGGGCGGGACAACGATCCTGTAGAGGTTTTAACAAAGGGGCTGAATACTTATGCAATGACTATATTGTAGTTTTTATTCTATTTTGTTACCTAATTATATATTTTTTGTTTCTTCCACTTTGACATTTGGGTATATTGTTGACAAAAAAATGACAATTTGTAACACAATAACATTTCCTGAAAGAGTGAGTGGAGAAGACATGCCAAACAAAAGGTCCCTGGATACACCTGCATCTTTTGCATCATACCTGGAAGGCTGTTTTTATGGGTCTGCATTCGGAATCCAGAATTTTAGAACATTCTAAGCTTCAATAAATCAGGGTTAAAGCAGTGATGTATGTACTGAGAAAGGGCGAATAAATAGCATTTCCGAACAATTAAGATGAAAGTCTGAACAAAGATCTTTGTGTGGATTCCAGAGAGCCACCAGCCCAACAGTTTTTCATGGACTGTGTTTGAATGAAGCAGTTTCTAATCCCCTGTCCAAATGAAGAGTTTCAAAAATAAGATGTAAATCTGGCAATTATAACTAGGGGACCCTAGAGAGGATATGCATCTTCGACAAGCAAAATGTGAACATTATGTGTACACAATACCTATTTTACTACATTTCTACCAGCATAATAAATGTGCAACCAGAGGGAAAAAACATCGGACCACCTTTACTCCACATACAGAGACGCATACAAAGCTCTCCCTCGACCTCCATTTGGCAAATCTGACCATAATTCTATCCTCCTGATTCCTGCTTACAAGTAAAAATTAAAGCAGGAAGCACCAGTGACTCGATCAATAAAAAGTGGTCAGATGAAGCAGATGCTAAACTACAGGACTGTGTTGCTAGCACCTACTGGAATATGTTCCGGGATTCCACCAATGGCATTGAGGAGTATACCAATTCAGTCATTGGCTTCATCAATAAGTGCATCAATGATATCGTCCCCACAGTGACCATACGTACATACCCCAAACAGAAGCCATAGATTACAGGCAACATCTGCACTGAGCTAAAGCTGCCGCTTTCAATGGGGGACATTAACCCCAAAGCTTATAAGAAATCCCGCTAGGCCCTCCGACGAACCATCAAACAGGCAAAGTATCAACAAAGGACTAAGATCGAATTGTACCACACCGGCTCTGACGCTCGTTGAATGTGGCAGGGCTTGCAAACCATTACAGACTACAAAGGGAAGCACAGCCAAGAGCTGCCCAGTGACACAAACATACCAGACAAACTAAATTATTTCTCTGTTCACTTCGAGGCAAATGACACTGAAACATGCATGAGAGTATCGGTTGTTCTGGAAGACTGTGGTCACCCTCTCCGCAGCCAATGTAAGAACTTTAAACAGGTCAACATTCACAAAGCCGCAGGGTCAGATGGATTACCAGGACGTGTACTGCGAGCATGCGCTGACAAGTGTCTTCCCTGCCATTTTCAACCTTTCCCTGTCCGAGTCTGTAATACCAACATGTTTTAAGCAGACAACCATAGTCCCTATGCCCAAGAACACTAAGGTAACCTGCCTAAATGACTACCGACCCGTAGCACTCACGTCTGTATCCATGAAGTGCTTTGAAAAACTGGCCATGGCTCACATCAACACCATTATGCCAGAAACCCTAGACCCATTCAAATTTGCATACCACCCCAACAGATCCACAGATCCAATTTGCATACCACCCCAATGATGCAATCTGTATTGCACTCCACATTGGCCTTTCCCACCTGGACGAAAGGAACACCTATGTAAGAATGCTATTCATTGACTACAGCTCAGCGTTCCACACCATAGTGCACTCTAAGTTCATCACTAAGCTAAGGACCCATGGGACTATACACCTCCCTCTGCAACTGGATCCTGGACTCCCTGACGGGCCACCACGCTGATCCTCAACACAGGGGCCCCTCAGGGGCGCATGCTCAGTCCCCTCCTGTATGCCCTGTTCACTCATGACTGCACTTCCAGGCACGATTCCAACACCATCATTAAGTTTGCCGATGACACAACAGTGAACAGCCTGATCACCGACAACAACGAGTCAACCAATAAGGAGGAGGTCAGAGACCTGGCCGTGTGGTGCCAGGACAACAACCTCTCCTTCAACGTGAATAAGACAAAGGAGATGATTGTGGACTTCAAGAAAAGAGGACAGAGCACACCCCCATTCTCATCGTTGTGGCTGTAGTGGAGCATGTTGAGAGCTTCAAGTTCTTTGGTTTTCACATCACCAACAAACTAACATGGTCCAAGCACACCGAGACAGTCGTGAAGAGGGCACAACAAAACCCATTCCCCCTCAGGAGACTGAAAAGATATGGCATGGGTCCTCAGATCCTCAAAAGGTTCTACAGCTGCACCATTGAGAGCATCACTGCCTGGTTGCATCACTGCCTGGTATGGCAACTGCTGTAGAGACCGCAAGTCTCTACAGAGGGTAGTGTGTACGGCCTAGTACATCACTGGGGGCCAAGCTTCCTGCCAACCAGGATCTCTACTCCAGGCGGTGTCAGAGGAAGGCCCTAAAAATTGTAAAAGACACCAGCCACCCGAGTCATAGACTGTTCTCTCTGCTACCTCATGGCAAGCAGTACCGAAGAGCCAAGTCCAGGTCCAAGAAGCTTCTAAACAGCTTCTTTCCCAAAGCCATCAACCTCCTGAACATCTAATCAAATGGCTACCCAGACTGTTTGCATTGCACCCCCCCTCGTTTACACCACTGCTACTCCCTGTTGTTATCATCTATGCATAGTCACTTTAATAACTCCACCATCATGTACATATTACCTTAACTAACCAGTGCATTGACTCTGTACCGGTACCCACCTATGTATTATCTCGCTATTGTTATTTTTCTGCTGCTCTTTAATTACTTGTTACTTTTATTTCTTATTCTTACTCGTATATATATTTTTAAACTGCATTGTTGGTTAGGGGCTCGTAAGTGGGCATTAAACTGTAAGGTCTACTACACCTGTTGTATTCGGCTCATGTGACTAATAAAATTGTATTTTATTTGATACCAAGTATTCAATTTTTATTAGGATTTATTAGGATCCCCATTCCTCTTCCCGGGGTCCAAACATGGTTAAAACAGTGTTGTTTTATCTGTTTTTTTTAAATGAGATTTTACTGCTTTTGCTTGAGTTACTTGATGTGGAATAAAGTTCTATGTAGTCAATGGCTCTATTTAATACTGTTTGTTTCCCCGTAGTCTGTTCTGGATTTGGGGTCTGTGAAGAGACCTCTGGTGGCATGTCTTGTGGGGTATGGACAGTTTGGTGCTTTCAATAAGTCATGCATGTTATTTTAAGGGCCAGCAGGTGTACATTTAAGGGCCTCCATGTACATTTAAGGGCTAGCCGTGCTGCTCCATTCTGGGCCTACTGCAATTTGTCTATGTTGTTCTTTGTGACACTTGATCATATAACTGGACAGTAGTCAAGGTGTGATAAACCTAAAGCCTGTAGGACTTGTTAAGTTGATTGTGATGTCAAGAAATCGGAGCAGCGCTTTATCACAGACAGACCTCTTCCTATCTTAGCTACCATCGCATCAATATGTTTGACCATGTCCGTTTACATTCTAGGGTTACACCAAGCAGTTTAGTCTCCACAACTTGCTCAATTGCCACATTATTCATTGTAAGTTTTAGGGTTTAGCAAATGATTTGCCCCAAATATAATTATTTTAGTGTTTTATATAGGACTAGCTTATCACTTGCCATCCATTCTAAAACTGACTGCAGCTCTTTGTTAAGAGTAGAAGTGATTTCATTTGCTGTGGGAGCTGACATATATAATGTTGAGTTGTCAGCATACATAGACACACAGACCTTTCTCAGTGCTAGTGGTAGGTCACTAGTAAAGAATAACAGCATAACACATTTTAGCAGCAGACTATGATCGATAAAGTCTAACAAAGCAGCTCCCACAATCTTCTTATTATCAATTTCTTTCAGCCAGTCATCAGTCATTTGTGTTAGTGCCGTACATATTGAGTGCCCTTCCCTATAAGTGCGCTGAAAGTCATCCACAGCCCTGTACTGTGTATAATATTCCAGACAGTGCTTTCACAGCTCCAGACTGGTTACACTTCCATGGTACAGGCCAGAGAAAAGGAGAAGAGCTGTGAGACATCACACCTTCACACCTCTCTCTCCTCTCTCCAGACTCCTGTCTAAAATTAGGTCATCAGAAACTCATTACCCTCCACAGCCGCCCCATGATACCTACCAGCCCAGTGGAACTATCCCTCAATTTATAGAACTCTTTATGGGAGAGTACCATGACACAAGCAGGGGGAATCTGCACTAGTGACTCATCACTCACATTTTGCATGTCCAATAGATTGATTGATTTTGATAATGATTATTCACATATAGGGATTACCTCTCAATTTTATTGTACACATAATACAGTAGAAGAGAATTAACATGAATGTCAAGTGTCTTTGCATGGTTATGTTATTGTTAATACTGTGTGCTCATATCATGCATTTATTGGGCTCCTGTTTATATCACCACAGGGGGCTTTTGAAACATACTGAATTGTAAATCCTATATTCAGTAGAAAACGGAAATGTTATTGCAATATGAAGTTTTATGGTCATGTATTTATGGAGTAATCAGGTCTGGTTTGTACGGTGGCCTGTAAGGATGAGGTGGTGGTGGTGTGTGAAAATATTCATACAACTCTAATCTGAACTGTTTGTGCTGTCTGGATATCTGAAGGTAGAGAAAGAGAGCAACACAATAGAGATTTGTGTGGATGTGTACTTAATGTTTTATTTGGTGACTCTTCGTCATATGATTATCATTGCTATTGTTAACTGTAATGACGTTGTTCAATTTGTTGTAGATGTTCTTAATGCCATCATTTTCTTGCCGACGTACTTAACTGGTCCCTCACTTTTTATACCAATAAAGGTTTTAGAACAGATTTGAATTGAACTGAATGCAGTTGAATTGAATTGATTAGAATGGACAGAGGGAGAGATAAGGACAGACTGTACCATGCTCATTCCTATTCTGTTCAAAGGAACAATGATGAACAGACAAATCCACGCAGGTGCAGGAAAAACACTAACAGGGAGGAGGAGTGTGAGAGTGAGATAGAGAGAGATGGAGTTATCTGCTGTGCACGTATCAGGAGTCACCTGCATTTCTGTCTTTATGAATATAGAGAAATGAGTCAAATGAAGCCAGTTAAAGAAGTAGGCATGAGACATGTTCAGAAAACTAGAAGAGAAGATAAAGAAAGACAGGGTGGACAGAGTGAGAGAGGAGGGGGAAACAGAGCAGGAACATGGAACAGGAGCAGGAACACACGTTGTGTGTGTGTACGGGCTCACCCACCCGTCCCTCACCCAGGCTATGACACAGACAAACTGGGCGGAATGGGATGATATTTAGTGTGGAGGAGGCACAAGGGAACTTGTTGATGCACTGTATTTGTGCATATGTGATAGTGATAAAAGAGCTGCTTCCTGTGCTTGGCCCTCCTATGTTGAACACAATAAATGGCTCTCTATCCACCGGATGTGTACCAAACTCCCTAAAAGTGGCAGTAATAAAGCCTCTCTTGAAAAAGCCAAACCTTGACCTCTTCCATTCCTCTCAAAATGTTTCGAAAAAGCTGTAGCTCAGCAACTCACTGCCTTCCTGAAGACAAACAATGTATACGGAATGCTTCAGTCTGGTTTTAGACCCCATCATAGCACGGAGACTGCACTTGTGAAGGTGGTAAATTACCTTTTAATGGCATCAGACCGAGGCTCTGCATCTGTCCTCGTGCTCCTAGTCCTTAGTGATACTTTTGATACCATCGATCACCACATTCTTTTGGAGAGATTGGAAACCCAAATTGGTCTACACGGACAAGTTCTGGCCTGGTTTAGATCTTATCTGTCGGAAAGATATCAGATTGTCTCTGTGAATGGTTTGTCCTCTGACAAATCAACTCTAAATTTCAGTGTTCCTCAAGGTTCCGTTTTAGGACCACTATTGTTTTCATTATATATTTTACCTCTTGGGGATGTAATTTGATAACATAGTGTTAACTTTCACTGCTATGCGGATGACACACAGCTGTCATGCCCTCTCTAGAAGCCTGTGTTTCAGACATAAGGAAGTGGATGGCTGCAAACGTTCTACTTTTAAACTCGGACAAAACAGAGATGCTTGTTTTAGGTCCCAAGAAACAAAGAGATCTTCTGTTGAATCTGACAATTAATCTTGATGGTTGTACAGTCATCTCAAATAAAACTGTGAAGGACCACGGCGTTACTGTGGACCCTTATCTCTCTTTTGACGAACATATCAAGACTGTTTCAAGGACAGCTTTTTTCCATCTACGTAACATTGCAAAAATCAGAAACTTTCAGTCCAAAAATGATGCAGAAAAATTACTCCATGCTTTTGTTACTTCTAGGTTAGACTACTGAAATGCTCTACTTTCCGGCTCCCCGGATAAAGCACTAAATAAACTTCAGTCAGTGCTAAATACGGCTGCTAGAATCCTGACTGGAACCCAACATTTTGATCATATTACTCCAGTGCTAGCTTCCCTACACTGGCTTCCTGTTAAGGCAAGGGCTGATTTCAAGGTTTTACTGCTAACCTACAAAGCATTACATGGGCTTGCTCCTACCTATCTTTCCGATTTGGTCCTGCCGTACATACCGACACGTACGCTACGGTCACAAGACACAGGCCTCCTTAATGTCCCTAGAATTTCTAAGCAAACAGCTGGAGGCAGGGCTCTCTCCTATTGAGCTCCAGTTTTATGGAATGGTCTGCCTACCCATGTGAGAGACACAGACTTGGTCTCAACCTTTAAATCTTTACTGAAGACTCATCTCTTCAGTGGGTCATATGATTGAGTGTAGTCTGGCCCAGGAGTATGAAGGTGAACGGAAAGGCTCTGGAGCAACGAACCACCCTTGCTGTCTCTACCTGGCTCTCTCCACTAGGATTCTCTGCCTCTAACCCTATTACAGGGGCTGAGTCACTGGCTTACTGGTGCTCTTTCATGCCGTCCCTAGGAGGGGTGCATCACTTGAGTGGGTTGAGTCACTGACGTGATCTTCCTGTCTGGGTTGGCGCCCCCCCCCCTTGGGTTGTGCCGTGGCGGAGATCTTTGTGGGCTATACTTGGCCTTGTCTCAGGATGGTAAATTGGTGGTTGAAGACATCCCTCTAGTGGTGTGGGGGCTGTGCTTTGGCAAAGTGGGTGGGGTTATATCCTTCCTGTTTGGCCCTGTCCGAGGGTATCATCGGATGGGGGCACAGTGTCTCAGCCTCCAGTATTTCTGCTGCAGTAGTTTATGTGTCGGGGGCTAGGGTCAGTTTGTTATATCTGGAGTACTTCTCCTGTCTTATCCGGTGCCCTGTATGAATTTAAGTATGCTCTCTCTAATTCTCTCTTTCTCTCTTTCTTTCTCTCTCTCGGAGGACCTGAGCCCTAGGACCATGACTCAGGACTACGTGGCATGATGACTCCTTGCTGTCCCCAGTCCACCTGGCCGTGCTACTGCTCCAGTTTCAACTGTTCTTCCTGTGGCTATGGAAACATGACCTGTTCACCGGACGTGCTACCTGTCCCAGACCTGCTGTTTTCAACTCTTTAGAGACAGCAGGAGCGGTAGAGATACTCTTATTAATGACCGGCTATGAAAAGCCAAGTGCTGACTTGCTGCACCCTCGACAACTACTGTAATTACTATTATTTGACCATGCTGGTCATTTATGAACATTTGAACATCTTGGCCATGTTCTATTATAATCTCCACCTGGCATAGCCAGAAGAGGACTGGCCGCCCCTCATAGTCTGGTTCCTCTCTAGGTTTCTTCCTATGTTTTGGCCTTTCTAGGGAGTTTTTCCTACACCTACATTGCTTGCTGTTTGGGGATTTAGGCTGGGTTTCTGTACAGCACTCTGAGATATGAGCAGATGTAAGAAGGGCTATATAAATACATTTTATTTGATTTGGTTTGATCTGATTATGATATTTCATGTGTGATGGTGATGATATTTAATGTCTGATGGTGATGATCATGATATTTTTGTGTCATGGGGGGGAGGTTCTAGCGTATGAATATGTAATGATATTTTTGAGTGTGTGGGGTTTTGGAAAGTGACGATTATACTATTTCTGTCCACTCTACACTCCCACACCCAACTGGTCTCACTCATACTATCATAATTCTCCCTGTCAAGAGTTTGTTTGTGTTACACTTACAGTGTGGAACATGGATGGTGTAACTTAAAGGGCTTGCCTAAAAGAGTGGCAGGTAGCCTAGCGGTTGGCCCAGAAACCGGTAAGGTTGCTGGTTTGAATACTCAAACTGACCTGATGAAACATCTGTCGATGTGCCCTTGAGCAAGGCATTCAACCCTAATTTGGTGCAGGGGCGCTGTACTACTAGGGCTGACCCTGTAAAAAAATGTAATAATACTTTGTGATTTTTTAAATTTTTACTCTGAAATGTTTCTGTGTGGCGTGTGTCATCCCTGAATTAGACACTGTTCCTGGATCCAAAAACATTAAATTCTGCTAATTACACCCTAGACAGCACCATTCATGTATAGCATGAAACAGATGAGTGTGGAGAGGAGGGGAGGGGAGGGGATGGGAGGGGAGGGGAGGGGAGAGGAGAGGAGAGGAGAGAGGAGAGGAGAGGAGAGGAGAGGAGAGGAGAGGAGAGGAGAGGAGAGGAGAGGAGCAGCAGAGCAGAAGAGGAGAGAGGGTGACTCATGAATCTTAATTAGCCACTAACCAGCAGTGTGTTAGTGTTTGTGAGGAGAGGAGAAGCTGTCACTATGTATCAGCACAGAGCGCTCCCTCTGTGGTAAGGTAAACACCACACACACATACACACAAACATACACATACACATTCACCCAGAGCTGAAAGCCCAATTAGCTCCTTGAAAGAGGGAGAGGGAAAGAGAGATAGAGAGAGAGGGGGGAGAAAGAGAGAGAGAGAGAGAGAGAAAGAGAGAGAGAGAGAGAGAGAGAGAGAGAGAGAGAGAGAGAGAGAGAGAGAGAGAGAGAATGATGAGAGAGAGAGTGAATGAGACCCAGCTCCAGTCTTTCTACTTTGTGTTCCCTGGTTGCCTACTGTGTATGTTTGTGTGTACTGTATAACTGAGTATATGTGAGTATATACTTTTGTTGTATCAATAGCTGTGTTTGTGTGTGCTCTATCTCAGTTTCCCATAAAGGGAACCTATATTTTCCACACACATCTATCCAATGTTTGTCCTCCAAATGGCTGTTTGTGTCTCTGTGGTTTATCCAGTGTTAACCATTCCAGTTTCACCTGATGTACTGGACTATTACAGATATTTGGGTTAGTTTGTCTCCAAGGTAACAACCCTGGCTGTTTGTTTTGCTGGCGTTGGCGGTCTGTGGCATTTGGGGATAACGTTAATGCCTCAGGGACTACATGACCTTAACGGGGGGCGGGGGTGTCCCTGTGTGATATGGACTGACCCATCACCATCACCTCACCTTAGCATCAGCCCGACACACACACACACAGACACACACACACCAAGGGAACACACACACCAAGGGAACACACCCACATCCCAATGGAACACACCCACATCCCAATGGAACACACACACATCCCAAGGGAACACACACACACCAAGGGAACACACACACCAAGGGAACACACACACCAAGGGAACACACCCACATCCCAATGGAACACTCGCACACCAAGGGAACACACACACATCCCAAGGGAACACACACACACTAAGGGAACACTCACACACCAAGGGAACACACACATCAAGGGAACACTCACACCCCAAAGGAACACACACACAAAAACACACAAGAAACAAAAGACATGACGCACATAGAGCCACGTCTAACCAAGCTTTGCAGTCCTATCTGGAAAGATTCAACATGCCTCATGCCTTGAAATACAGCACCAGCATCTTTTCTATCCCTTCTACTTTCTCTTCCTCCCATCCCTTCCCCACTCCCTTTCTCCATGCTTTCTTAATTTCCTCACCCACCCCTCATCCTTTCCACCCCCCTCCTCTGTTCCCCTACTCCCTTTCTCTGTCTGTTCTCCTTACCTGTCTTCCCATCACCTATCCCCATCACGGATGAGCTGAGATCTGTCCCCATCTCTTCTCCTCACCACCCTGTCACCCTCCGCTCCTTGCCCCCTCACCCCCTGATTGCCTCCCCACTCGCTGTTACACTTGTAGAAATGACCTGACAGATCCAATCTGAGGTTATTACCCTGCTAGACACATCCAGCTGACTCACCACACACACACACACACACACACACACACACACACACACACACACACACACACACACACACACACACACACACACACACACACACACACACACACACACACACACACACACACAGCCCTAGCATGTTCCCACATACCATGCACCCCATTACAGGACACAAATGAAAATGACAGATGTATTTTCTCCTGCCACTTGTAGAAGTATATGATACATCCCCTATTTTCCACACAAATGCACCGGTACAGGGAGATGAATCACTCCTCAATGTCCTGTAGTATTTGATGAAAATGGTAGTTCCACATTTTCACTGCTACCTGTTATCAGAATTGTCTACCTGTTATCTATAAAAATTAAAACACACACAGAGACAAGAGTCAGACTTTTTGTGTGTGTATGTTAGTGCGTGCCTCAAAATTATTTATATTGTGCTACTGCTTGCTTCTCCATCCTTTTCAACCCTCCTTTATCCTCCTCCTCCCTCTTCCTCCTTCCCCCTTCTCCCCCATGCCAAGGGCATTGCCCTCCTTCCTGGTGTTAGCATTCCCCTCTTATCCCCATAATCTTCAGTGTTTGAGCTGACAAGTGTGTGCTTGTGTGTGTGTGTCTGTGTGTGTGTGTTTGTGTGCAAGCCTTTGTGTCTAACACCCCTCAGAGTGTTTAGTATTCTCTCCGACATGCGTCCTTGCGTCCCTGTTCTGCTCTTTGGGAGGAGAATACCAACGCTTGACAGAGGAGAGGAAAGGAGAGGGGGAAGAGGAGAAGTAGGGAGAAGGGGGGAAGGGGAGGAACATGTAAAAAATATAATTATTTCCACTTTTCCAGAGAGACTGTTATTTTCCCTGGTGTCCAATAGGCCCCCCTTCATCCACAGTGTTTAACTGATAACCAGGTCTCCAGCTTGAACTGTGTGACTCACTAAATAGCTGTTGGGCTGTTTGGTTTGGTAGGACTGTGCCATTTGGGAAATGGACTGGAGCAGGGCTTACTATAATGGGAAGAGTGTGGATATGGGATACGGTTCATAGACTAGATATTGAGTTGGGTTTATAGGGATTTGATATGGGAATTAATTCTCAGAACACCATGGGATATGGATTGGTGAATATTCATAAGTAAAGGGTTTTGCAGAAACAATATGAATTTGTGGTTTGTATTTAGAGTACATTCACCTCAGGCATCTCGTTGTGCCTTTGTGTGTGTGTGTGTGTGTGTGTGTGTGTGTGTGTGTGTGTGTGTGTGTGTGTGTGTGTGTGTGTGTGTGTGTGTGTGTGTGTGTGTGTGTGTGTGTGTGTGTGTGTGTGTGTGTGTGTGTGTGTGTGTGTGTGTGCGTGCGAGCGAGCGTGCGTGCGTGCATGCAGGTAAATGTGTTTGCATGTGAGTGCGAGAGCATGAGTGTGTGTGCTGTATGTGGCTGTACCACGGGCTACTCTAGTGTGAAATCGTGTGGTGGTTCCGTCATTCCGCCACATTTCGCCACACATCACCCATCTCCCATTCCTGACAAGTTTCTTAACTGCTCTAAAATGCAAGCGCCTCGGGGTGGGTGGCGTGGCGTGTGTGTGTGTGAATGCATATGTGCTTGTGTGTATGCGTGGCTGCAACAAGATCTCACGGTCTCATTTCAGCATTCAACGGTTGTGGAAGGGGGGTGACGCATTGCTTCTTGAAATTCAAATATCTTGAAAACGTGACTGCTGACATGCAAAACATTTTGGAATTGTATCTACAGTGGACTAATGAGGAAAATACCAAAATAGGTTTGGGATAGTGTTAAGGCAGAAAAATATTGACCATTAAGTTTAGCCATTTATTCCGACTGGTTAATGTAAGAGTGGAAGGGGAGCATAAACATAACCACATGTAACATATGAATTTGCATTAGTATGTGCATTAAAAGTCCCAATGCAAAGTTGCACCTCAAGTTTCTATTTTTCTAGTTCTTCCATAAAACTGTTCAGAATTTGAAAGAATGCCGAAGTCATGTCGGATTTGTCTTCCCCTGTGTGTGATGTAATATGGAGTACCCGGCAAGCCAGCCAATTCTCTATAATGTAAACTACAACAGAAATAACTTCCAATATAGAGTACCAGTCAAAAGTTAGGAACACCTACTCATTCAAGGGTTTTTCATTATTATTACTATTTTCTACATTGTAGAATAGTGAAGACATCAAAACTATGAAATAACACACATGAAATCATGTAAATTCAGCAAAAAAGAAACGTCCCTTTTTCAGGACCCTGTCTTTCAAAGACAGTTTGTAAATATCCAAATATTTGTTGTAAAGGGTTTAAACACGGTTTCCCATGCTTGTTCAATGAACCATAAACAATTAATGAACATGCACCTGTGGAACGGTCGTTAAGACACTAACAGCTTACAGACAGTAGGCAATTAAGGTTACAGTTATGAAAAGTTAGGACATTAAAGAGGCCTTTTTACTGACTCTGAAAAACACCAAAAGAAAGATGCCCAGGGTCCCTGTTCATCTGTGTGAACGTGCCTTAGGCATGCTGCAAGTAGGCATGAGGACTGCAGATGTGGCCAGGGCAAGAAATTGCAATGTCCATACTGTGAGACACCTAAGACAGCGCTATAGGGAGACAGGACGGACAGCTGATCGTCCTCGCAGTGGCAGACCACGCGTAACAACACCTGCACAGGATCGGTACATCCGAACATCACACCTGCGGGACCGGTACAAGATGGCAACAACAACTGCCTGAGTTACACCAGGAATGGACAATCCCTCCATCAATGCTCTGAATGTCCGCAATTGGCTGAGAGAGGCTGGACTGAGGGCTTTTAGGCCTGTTGTAAGGCAGGTCCTCACCAGACATCACCGGCAACAACGTTGCCTCACTGACGAGTCACGGTTTTGTCTAATGATGGTCGGATTTGCGTTTATGGTTGACGGAATGAGCGTTACACCGAGGCCTGTACTCTGGAGCGGGATTGATTTGGAGGTGGAGGGTCCGTCATGGTCTGGGGCAGTGTGTCACAGCATCGTCAGACTGAGCTTGTTGTCATTGCAGGCAATCTCAACGCTGTGCGTTACAGGGAAGACATCCTCCTCCCTCATATGGTACCCTTCCTGCAGGCTCACCCTGACATGACCCTCCAGCATGACAATGCCTCCAGCCATACTGCTCATTCTGTGCTTGATTTCCTGCAAGACAGGAATATCAGTGTTCTGCCATGGCCAGCGAAGAGCCCGGATCTCAATCCCATTGAGCACATCTGTGACCTGTTGGATCGGAGGGTGAGGGCTAGGGCCATTCCCCCCAGAAATGTCCAGGAACTCGCAGGTGCCTTGGTAGAAGAATGGGTAAACTCACAGCAAGAACTGGCAAATCTGATGCAGTCCATGAGGAGAAGATGTACTGCAGTACTTAATGCAGCTGGTGGCCACACCAGATACTGACTGTTACTTTTGATTTTGACCCCCCTTTGTTCATGGACACATTATTCCATTTCTGTTAGTCACATGTCTGAGGAAACTTGTTCAGTTTATGTCTCAGTTGTTGAATCTTGTTATGCTCATACAAATATTTACACATTTTACGTTTAGTGAAAATAAACACATTTGACAGTGAGAGGACGTTTCAATTTTTGCTGAGTTTAGTAACCACAAAAGTGTGAAACAAATCAAAACATATTTAATGTTTTAGATTCTTCAAAGTAGCCACCCTTTCCCTTGATGACAGCTTTGCACACTCTTGGCATTCTGTCAACCAGCTTCACCTTGATTGCTTTACCAACAGTCTTGAAGGAGTTCCCACATATGCTGAGCACTTGTTAGCTGAGCACTTGTCACATATGCTGAGCACTTGTTTCCTTCACCCTGCGGTCCAACTCATCCCAAATCATCTCAATTGGGCTCAGTTGGGTGATTGTGGAGGCCAGGTCATCTGATGCAGCACTCCCTTACTCTCCTTATTGGTCAAATAGCCCTTATACAGCCTGGAGTTGTGTTGGGTCATTGTCCTGTTGAAAAATAAATGATAGTCCCACTAAGTGCTTTCCAGATGGGATGGCGTATCGCTGCACAGACAGTGTCACCAGCAATGCACCCTACATGATCACACCTCCTCTTCCATGCTTCACTGTGGGAACTATCAGACATCAGTATGTTACCCAGATGCAGACAATTAGAAATAACAAATGTTTATTTATGAAACAGGGGCAGGAACATGACAGGTCAAGGGCAGGCAGAGGTCAGTAATCCAAGGCAGAGTCCGTAAGGTATAGAACGGCAGGCTCACGGTCAGGGCAGGCAGGCGTCAGTAATCCAGGGCAGTGTCAAGAGGTACAGAACGGCAGGCAGGGTCAGGGTCCGGGCAGGCAGAATAGTCAAAACTGGGAGAATTAGAAAACAAGAACTAACAAGAAACAGAAGTATGGGAAAAAACGTTGGGAAGCTTGATGAGAAAAGACAAACTGGCAACAGACCAACTGAGAACACAGGTATAAATGCACTGGGGATAATGGGGAAGATGGGCGACACCGGGAGGAGGGTGGAGACAAGAACAAAGACAGGTGAAACAGATCAGGGTATGACAGGGAACCACACATGCAGAGATCATCCGTTCACCTACTCTGTGTCTCACAAAGACACTGCGGTTGGAACCAAAAATCTCACATTTGGACTCATCAGACCAAAGGACAGATTTCCTAATGTTCATTGCTCGTGTTTCTAGGCCCAAGCAAGTCTCTTCTTATTATTGGTGTGCTTTAGTAGTAGTTTCATTGCAGCAATTTGACCATGAAGGCCTGATTCACGCAGTCTCCTCTGAACTGTTCATGTTGAGATGGGTCTGGTCCTTGAACTCTGTGAAGCATTTATTTGGTCTGCAATTTCTGAGGCTGGTAACTCTAATGACCTTATCCTCTGCAGCAGAGGTAACTGGGTCTTCCTTTCCTGTGGTGGTCCTCATGAGATCCAGTTTCATCATAGCTGTCACGCCCTGACGTTAGAGAGCCATTTTATTTCTCTATTTGGTTAGGTCAGGGTGTGATTTGAGTGGGCATTCTATGTTTTCTATTTATTTGTTTTTGGCAAGTGTGGGGTTCCCAATCAGAGGCAGCTGTCTATCGTTGTCTCTGATTGGGAATCATACTTAGGCAGCCTTTTCCCACCTAATGTTGTGGATAATTATTTATTTTCGGTGTGTGTTTGTGTGCGCCACGGTTGCGTCTCGTTCGGTTTCTGTTTCCCTGTGTTTTTGTGAAGGTTTCACTACGATTAATAAATGTGGAATTACATGCACTCTGCGCCTTGGCTCATTTATGACAGGGAGTTTGAAGACAATGAACCTGACAATAGTGCTTGATGGTTTTGCGACTGCACTTGAAGAAACTTTTAACATTTTTGAAATTTTCCCAATCAGTTGTGTTGTGACAAATTAGGGATGGTAAACAGAAGATGGCCCTATGTGGTAAAATACCCAAGTCCATATTATGGCAAGAATAGCTGAAATAAGGAAAGAGAAACGACAGTCATCATTACTTTAAGAAGGAAAGAAATTCCACAAATGAGCTTTTAACAAGGCACACCTGTTAATTGAAATGCGTTGCAGGTTACAACCTCGTGAAGCTGGTTGAGAGAATGCCAAGAGTGTGCAAAGCTGTCATCAAGGCAAAGGGTGGTTACTTTGAAGAATCTCAAATATAAAACATATTTTCATTTGATTAAGACTTCTTTGGTATTTCATAGTTTTGATGTCTTCACCATTATTCTACAATGTAGAAAATAGTCAAATAAAGAAAAACCCTTGACTGAGTAGGTGTGTCCAAACTTTTGACTGGTACCGTATAGCAAATTAATCCAAATCATTTGCATTTATGACTATTGGTTTCAATTTAATTTTCAGCCAACTTGCAAGCAAATACTTTATGAATGTATAGTTACAAATCATCTTGCAAGGTTGCTAGCCAACTAGTCTGCTAACATTAGCCCTACCAGCACAGCATGAGTCTGTCATTTACTATCAACACCTAGCTTACAGCTACATTAAAGTACATTAAAGTTTTGGAAATACATAAAGCCATCTGATGTGTAATCTACTTGACACATTAAAGTTACTTTCCTTACAGATCACAGTCAGATAATTTCCACTCAATTCATATGCATATGTTTTTATTTAACCTGCCCTTCCCTTATCTACACTGAAATAATATAATTTCAGTAATCTTCTATTATCATTCTTTTTTTTCCAGCTCGCATTGCTCATTAGTACACCCTTATGCTTGAATATACTGTATAGGTATCTATTGTAGGTCCTGGGATACAACAATGAATAATGTGGAACAAATACATACCATCAATGGATATCTTACAACATACAATGAACAACGTGTGAAACAACTGTGAAAACCAACTTGGCAATATTTAAGATTTTAATACATTACCGTTGATATTTTTTGGTAAAGTTGTATCATTAATTTATTTTCACAGATTTTTTTTGTAACCTCACATGGCAATCATAGACTAAAATACTGAATTCTGGTGTGTGGAAAATAGAGTAGGTGGTTACTGAGTGGGTGGGATGTTCTGCCTGTCACTTGTTCTCAATAGGCAGCCAGTCTTAGAAGGGGGTCTTGAAGAGGGAGACCAGGCACTGCTGCTCTCTTTGTTCTGAGTCTTTGCAGTGCTAATGTTTTTAGTTCATCTGTGTATCTCACATAATTATGTGCCCAGTATGATAGAGCAAGAAAACGTTCTTAGCAGATAATGACAACAACAGTAGCTGTAGATGATGTAATGAAAAGTTGGAGGGTGGTTGGTAATGGAGGACATCAGGTGGATCCACATCTGGATGTTGGGAAGAACCCCTAGGTCCTGGAGAACAGGAGCAGAGTTATAAATGTTATTTGGGATCGGTGTCCCATCCACAGGATGATTGAGCTAATGTAGGCTAATGCTATTAGCATAAGGTTATAAGTAACAAGAACATTTCCCAGGACATAGACATATCTGATGTTGCCAGAAAGCATACATTCTTGTTTATCTGACTGCACTGTCCCACTTACAGTAGCTATTACAGTGAAATAATACCATGCTATTGTTTGAGGAGAGTGCACAGTTTTGAACATGAAAAGTTATTAATAAACAAATTAGGAACATTTGGGCAGTCTTGATACAACATTTTGAACAGATATACAATGGTTCACTGGATCAGTCTAAAACTTTGCACATACAGTGGCCAAAATCTAAATTGCACATTGGCTGGAATAATACATTATGGCCTTTCTCCTGCATTCCAAAGATGATGGTACAAAAAAATAGAAATAGAAAATAGAAAATAGAATAATATCCTTGCTTCAGGGCCTGAGCTACAGGCAGTTAGATTTGGGTATGTCGGGTGGATCCTTAAGAGGTAAAAGGAAACAGGGTAGGAGGCAGAGATGTAAACAAGCAAACACGCAGGTTACACTATACTGGGAGAACATTTGATGGATTAGTACAGTGTTATAAATGGGAGATATGTACTTTTTAACACTTTAGGATGGTATAGCCTACCTCAAGCTGGTTCCCCCTCTGACTCAGACCACAGACCACAGGACCTCTTGGGGGTTTGGACAGTCGATTGTCCTAAAGTAATTTGAAGAGGAAAATTGAAGATGTACATATTTACAAGCTCAGCATAACTACCAATTCTTGCTTTCTCAAATGTTAACCAAAGCTCAACATACACTTGAGTGAGGACCCAAAAGCGGTTTAACAAAAACAGAGTCTTTTAATGTAAACACAGGGAAGACATAGATCCTCTTCAGATGTAGATAATGGAAAAATAGACAACCCGCAGAGAGGGCGACAAATGAAACAAAAAGTCCTTCTGATAATTACAAAAGAGCCCCCTTCTTAGCAGCAGAGGAGAATAGCTGGGTTAGCGGCGACAGGCTGCAGGTTTCTCTGGGTAGGCGCGGGTCGTAGAGGAACAGTGGTACCTGATCTCACGTAGCATCACATGAACTGGACACAGTACAAACGATAAGACAGTTAGCTGAGTACAGGATGCACTTGCCAGGCAGATTCCGACTGGACGGGACGGGACAAGGATGAAGCAAACGAGACGATAGTTTGTTTCTGGCATGAGAAACTCAAACGAGAATCTGACAGAGAAAGAAGCAGGAACAGAGAGAGAAATAGAGACCTAATCAGAGGGAAAAGGGAACAGGTGGGAAAAGGGTGAACGAGGTAGTTAGAGGAGATGAGGAACAGCTGGAGGAGGAGAGAAAGAGAAGGTAACCTAATACGACCAGCAGAGGGAGACAGAGTGAAGAGAAAGAACAGGAACAAGACATAATATGACAAGACATGACAGTACCCCCACTCACCGAGCGCCCCCTGGCGCACTCGAGGAGGAAACCTGGCGGCAACGGAGGAAATCGTCGATCAGCGAACGGTCCAGCACGTCCCGAGAGGGAACCCAACTCCTTTCCTCAGGACCGTACCCCTCCCAATCCACTAGGAACTGATGACCACGGCCCCGAGGACGCATGTCCAAAATCTTACGGACCCTGTAGATAGGTGCGCCCTCGACAAGGATGGGGGGACGAGCGGGGCGCGAAGAACGGGCTTAACACAGGAGACATGGAAGACCGGGTGGATGCGACGAAGATATCGCGGGAGAAGAAGTCGCACTGCGACATGATTAATGATCTGAGAAATACGGAACGGACCAATGAACCGCGGGGTCAACTTGCGAGAAGCTGTCTTAAGGGGAAGGTTTTGAGTGGAGAGCCATACTCTCTGACCGCGACAATATCTAGGACTCTTAGTTCTACGCTTATTAGCGGCTCTCACAGTCTGCGCCCTATAACGGCAAAGTGCAGACCTGACCCCCTTCCAGGTGCGCTCACATTTACATTTACATTTAAGTCATTTAGCAGACGCTCTTATCCAGAGCGACTTACAACGTTGGACAAAAGCCTGAGCGGAGGGGACGCAGGACTCGGCGAGCTGAGACGAGAACAGCGGAGGTTGGTACCCGAGGCTACTCTGAAAAGGAGATAGACCGGTCGCAGACGAAGGAAGCGAGTTGTGGGCGTATTCTGCCCAGGGGAGCTGTTCTGACCAAGACGCAGGGTTACAAAAAGAAAGACTGCGTAAGATGCGACCAACAGTCTGATTGGCCCGTTCGGCTTGACCGTTAGACTGAGGGTGGAAGCCGGACGAGAGACTGACGGAAGCCCCAATCAAACGGCAAAACTCCCTCCAAAATTGAGACGTGAACTGCGGGCCCCTGTCCGAAACGACGTCTGACGGAAGGCCATGAATTCTGAAAACATTCTCGATGATGATTTGTGCCATTTCTTTAGCAGAAGGGAGCTTAGCGAGGGGAATAAAATGAGCCGCCTTAGAGAACCTATCGACAACCGTAAGAAAAAAAACCCCGCTCCGGCGGGAGAGGAGGAGGGGACTATGGTACCGGCGTCGAGAGCTACAGACAAATAATCTTCGAGAGCCTTACGTTCGGGAGCCGACAGAGAGTATAGTCTACCCCGGGGGGGAGTGGTTCCCGGAAGGAGATCAATACTACAATCATACGACCGGTGCGGAGGAAGAGAGGTGGCCCTGGACCGACTGAACACCGTGCGCAGATCGTGATACTCCTCCGGCACCCCCGTCAAATCACCAGGCTCCTCCTGTGAAGAAGAGACAGAGGAAACAGGAGGGATAGCAGACATTAAACATTTCACATGACAAGAGACGTTCCAGGAGATGATAGAATTACTAGACCAATTAATAGAAGGATTATGACGAACTAGCCAGGGATGGCCCAAAACAACAGGTGTAAAAGGTGAACGAAAAATTAAAAAAGAAATGGTTTCGCTATGATTACCAGAGACAGTGAGGGTTAAAGGTAGCGTTTCACGCTGAATCCTGGGGAGAGGACTACCATCCAAAGCGAACAAGGCCGTGGGATCCCTTAACTGTCTGAGAGGAATGTCATGTTCCCGAGCCCAGGTCTCGTCCATAAAACAGCCCTCCGCCCCAGAGTCTATCAAGGCACTGCAGGCAGCTGACGAACCGGTCCAGCGGAGATGGACCAAAAAGGTAGTGCAGGATCTTGAAGGAGAGGCCAGAGTTGTAGCGCTCACCAGTAGCCCTCCTCTTACTGATGAGCTCTGGCTTTTACTGGGCATGAAGTGACAAAATGACCAGCGGAACCGCAATAGAGACAGAGGAGGTTGGTGATTCTCCGTTCCTTCTCCTTAGCCGAGATGCGGATACCCCCCAGCTGCATAGGCTCAGAACCCGAGCCGGCGGAGGAAGAGGGTAGTGATGCGGAGAGGGGGGCAACGGAGAACGCAAGCTCCTTTCCACGAGCTCGGTGACGAAGATCAAACCGTCGCTCTATGCGAATAGCGAGTTCAATCAAGGAATCCATGCTGGAAGGAACCTCCCGGGAGAGAATCTCATCCTTAACCTCCGCGCGGAGACCCTCCAGAAAACGAGCGAGCAAAGCCGGCTCGTTCCAGTCACTGGAGGCAGCAAGAGTGCGAAACTCAATAGAGTAATCTGTTATGGATCGATTACCTTGACATAGGGAAGACAGGGCCCTGGAAGCTTCCTCCCCAAAAGCAGAACGGTCAAAAACCCGTATCATCTCCTCCTTAATGTCCTGATACTGGTTAGTACACTCAGCCCTCGCCTCCCAGATTGCCGTGCCCCACTCACGAGCCCGTCCAGTAAGGAGAGATATGACGTAGGCGATACGAGCTGTGCTCCTGGAGTAAGTGTTGGGCTGGAGAGAAAACACAACATCACACTGAGTGAGGAACGAGCAGCATTCAGTGGGCTCCCCAGAGTAACACGGCGGGTTATTGATTCTGGGCTCCGGAGATTCGGAAGCCCTGGAAGTGGCCGGTGGATCGAGGCGGAGATGGTGAATCTGTCTTGTGAGGTCGGAGACTTGGGCGGCCAGGGTCTCAACGGCATGTCGAGCAGCAGACAATTCCTGCTCGTGTCTGCCTAGCATCGCTCCCTGGATCTCGACGGCTGAGTGGAAAGGATCCGGAGTTGCTGGGTCCATCGTGGTCAGATTCTTCTGTTATACACTTCAGTGAGGACCCAAAAGAGGTTTAACAAAAACAGAGTCCTTTAATGTAAACACAGGGAAGACATAGATCCTCTTCAGATGTAGATAATGGAAAAATAGACAACCCGCAGAGAGGGCGACAAATGAAACAAAAAGTCCTTCTGATAATTACAAAAGAGCCCCCTTCTTAGCAGCAGAGGAGAATAGCTGGGTTAGCGGCGACAGGCTGCAGGTCTCTCTGGGTAGGCGCGGGTCACAGAGGAACAGGGGTACCTGATCTCACGTAGCATCAGATGAACTGGACACAGTACAAACGATAAGACAGTTAGCTGAGTACAGGATGCACTTGCCAGGCAGATTCCGACTGGACGGGACAAGGATGAAGCAAACGAGACGATAGTTTGTTTCTGGCATGAGAAACTCAAACGAGAATCTGACAGAGAAAGAAGCAGGAACAGAGAGAGAAATAGAGACCTAATCAGAGGGAAAAAGGGAACAGGTGGGAAAAGGGTGAACGAGGTAGTTAGAGGAGATGAGGAACAGCTGGAGGAGGAGAGAAAGAGAAGGTAACCTAATACGACCAGCAGAGGGAGACAGAGTGAAGAGAAAGAACAGGAACAAGACATAATATGACAAGACATGACACATACTTTGTCTATTGGGCTTCACCGAAGTGTAGGGGAGTCAGTATTTTCAATTGTTGACCGTCCAACTGCTCCAACTGGAGAAGATTGTTTGCTTCCACTGAGGTAACCCTAGGAAGACAAAGAGAAAAATATCAATGTTAGGGAAACTAAAACTAGCTTCAGGTTATTTTTTGTGCAAATGCAATAGTTATTATCTGAGACTTTTTATATTCACATTAACAGATGGCGACCCCAGCTAGGAGCGAAAGAGCAGTGAGGTTTCCCAGGTCTCGCCTTCCTTTCATCCTTCTTTCAAACCAAGTAATTCCCCCTGATGTCGTAGCACTGGTGGGTAGGAGCGTTGGGACAAGAACCAAAAGGTTGCTGCATCAATCCCAGAGCCGATGGATGTAGTTTTCTTTTACAACTTGTGGACTTGTTTATGTGCTGCTGTGAGTTTTGTTGCTAGCGTTACTTTGCTAACTGCCAACTTTACGGTTTTTACTTTTTAATTACTGTTTTATATTTGATTTTTTTCCCCTCGCTCAACTTTTTTCATTCAACTCTTTCACCCCAGACATGTACTGTCAACCGGTGTCGCTCATTCAGCCGGCAGAAATGTTCAACCGCAACGAGTCAGAGTCAGAAGCCGAGCCTTCTCTGGTCTCTTCTCCACCCGTTACGGGGTCTCCCACCATTAGCTCTGACAAATTGAAAACCCTAGTCATTGGCGACTCGATTACCCACAGTATAAAACTTAAAAAGAATCATCCAGCGATCATACACTGTTTACCGGGGGCAGGGCTACAGATGTTATGGCTAATGTGAACATGGTGCTGGCTAAGTCTAAAACTAAGTCTAAACTTATCTACAAATTATATATTTTGGGAGGGCCAGAAAACAGTTTTCAACCAGCGATTGAGTTGTGAGACTGCTGTAGAGCTCAACACTCCCCCTAACTGGGAGGGGGCCAGAGACAAATCCTCAATGCCGACACATCTTTCTAGCTGATTTACACACTGATGGCTATGTTGAGCTTGGTGACCTCTGACTGTTTCAACCTAACATTGTTGGTGCCGACGTGGATAACAATATCCCTATACGCTCTACACTCGCCAGTTTTAGCCTTAGCCAGACCATGTTCAGATTAGCCTTAACATCGGTAGTACAGCCCCCTGGTAAACAGTGTATGATCGCTGGATGATCCATTTGAAGTCTAATACTGCGGGAAATGGAGTCGCCAATGACTAGGGTTTTCAATTTGTCAGAGCTAATGGTGGGAGGCTTCGGTGTCTCAGACCTCATAACGGGAGGAGGAGAGACCAGAGAAGGCTCGGCCTCTGACTCCAACCCGTTGCTTAGTGGGGAGAACCGGTTGAACGTTTCTGTCAGCTGAATGAGCGACACCGGTTGAGCATTCCTACAGCATTTCCTTCCAGAAGCCATGAGAAAATTGTCCGGCTGCAGGGACTGTGCGAGAGGATTTATACTACTGTCTGTACTTATTGGTGGCACAGACATTGTTTCATCCTTTCCTACACTTAAATTACCCTTGCCTAACGATTGCATCTGAAGCCGGGCTTGCAGCACAGTTATCCTCGCCATAAGGCGATCATTCTCCTGTATATTATGATTACAGCGACTGTAATTAGAAGGCATAATGTTAATGTTACTACTTAGCTTCGGCTAGTGGAGGTCCTGACGAACCACATCCAGATAGCATCTGGGGTGAAAAAGTTTAGGGAAAATGTTTAAATATAAACGGTAATTAAAAGGTAAAAACCGTAAAGTTGGCAGGTAGCAAAGTAAGGTTAGCAACAAACCGCACAGCAGAACGTAAACAGGTCTATGGTCAGTCTGTATATCTGGAGTAGTTCTCCTGCCTTATCCGGTTTCAAGTGTGAATTTAAGTACGCTCCCCCTAATTCTCTCTCTCTCTCTCTCTCTCTCTCTCTCTCTCTCTCTCTCTCTCTCTCTCTCTCTCTCTCTCTCTCTCTCTTTGTCAAGTCCTGACCATAGAAAGCCTTTATTTTCTATGGTAGAGTAGGTCAGGGCGTGACTAGGGGTTAGTCTAGTTTATTATTTCTATGTGGGGTTCTAGGTTTGATTTTCTATGTTGGTATTTGTGTAATGATTCCCAATTAGATGCAGCTGGTAATCGTTGTCTCTAACTGGGGATCATATTTAAGTAGCTGTGTTTCTCACTTGTGTTCATGGGATATTGTTTTGAGTTATTGCACGTGGCATCTCTGTAGTCAATGTTCGTTGTTAGTTTATTGTTTATTTTGTTTTCTGTTTTTGCTAAGTTACACTTTATTAATTAAAATTATGTGGAACTCAACATACGCTGGCCCGAAATTCATTCCAACGAGTGACTCTCTTTCTCTCTCTCTCTCTCTCTCTCTCTCTCTCTCTCTCTCTCTCTCTCTCTCTCTCTCTCTCTGAGGACCTGAGCCTTAGGACCATGCCTGATGACTCCTTGCTGTCCCCAGTCCACCTGGTCGTGCTGCTGCTCCAGTTTCAACTGTTCTGCCTGCGGCTATGGAACCCTGCCCTGTTCACCGGACATGCTACCTTGTCTCGGACCTGATGTTTTCGACTTTCTCTCTCTCTACCGCACCTGCTGTCTCTAACTCTGAATTTTAGGCTATGAAAAGCCAACTGACATTTACTCCTGAGTTACTGACCTGTTGCACCCTCAACAACCACTGTGCTTATTATTATTTGACCCTGATGGTCATCTATGAACATTTGAACATCTTGGTCATGTATTGTTATAATCTCCACCCGCCAAAGCCAGAAGAGGACTGGCCACTCCTCATAGCCTGGTTCCTCTCTAGGTTTCTTCCAAGGTTCCGGCCTTTCTAGGGAGTTTTTCCTAGCTACCGTGCTTCTACATCTGCATTGCTGGCTGTTTGGGGTTTAAGGATGGGGTTCTGTGAAGCACTTTGTGACATCGGCTAATGTTAATAGGGCTTTATAACTCAAATGGATTGATTGATTGAGCTGACAAGGTAAAACTCAGTTGTTCTGCCCCTGAGCAAGGCAGTTAACCCACTGTTCCCCGGGCGCCAATGATGTCGATTAAGGCAGCCCCCCGTATCTCTCTGATTCAGAGCGGATGGGTTTAATGGAATGGAATGACCATAATTGCTTACACCTATCCATTTGGTTGATCAGGTTTAACTTATAGCTAGACACCTCTATATGACAGACATATAACTATATCAGTGGAGGCTGCTGAGGGGAGGACCGCTCATAATGATGGCTGGGGTGGAGTTAATGTAATGGTATCAACCACATGGAAACCACGTGTTTGATACCATGCCATATACTCCACCAGACATTATTATGAGCGGTCCTTCCCTCAGCATCCTCCACTGAACTATATGTATAGCTCGTAACATTTAAATTACCAAAACAAAAATCAGAATAGATGAGGTACTACACAATTAGATCAAGCAGGTTTGATTTTCTCTTTTCGTTTTGAGCCCACAGCAAGAAGGCACCAGAGCCTGCGGTGCTAATCGGTTCCCACTAGATAACACAGCCACAAAGTCCATGAAGAGGATCAAATCAAATGTTAGTTGTCACACGCGCCAAATACAACAGGTATACAACCTTACTGTGAAATACTTACTTTCAAGCCTTAACCAGTTCAATATATAGAGTTATTTACTAAAAATATTTACTAAATAAACTAAAGTAAAAAATGTAATAAAAGTAACACAATAAAATAACAATAACAAGGCTACAGTATATTCAGGGGTACCGGTACCGAGTCAATGTTAGTTGAGGTAATATGTACATGTAGGTAGGGGTAACGTGACTATGCATAGATAATTAACAGCGAGTAGCAGCAATGTAAAAACAAAGGGTAGGGGGGTCAATGTAAATAGTCCGGGTGGCCATTTGATTAATTGTTCAGCAGTCTTATGGCTTAAGAGCAGAAGCGGTTAAGGAGCCTTTTGGACCTAAACTTGGTGCTCATTTCACTCTGCTACCGCACAACAAGAGTTAACAGTCTACACTTGGGTGACTGGAGTCTTTGACCATTTTTTCCACTACAGCCCAGTCTATGTTAATGGGGGCCTGTTCGGCCCTCCTTTTCCTGTAGTCCACGATTAGCTGCTTCGACTTGCTCACATTCAGGGAGAGTTTGTTGTCCTGACACCACACTGCCAGGTCTCTGACCTCCTCCCTATAGGCTGTCTCATCGTTGTCAGTGATCAGGCCTGTTGTGCCATCAGAAAACTTAATGATGGTTTTGGCATCGTGCTTGGCCACGCAGTTGTGGGTAAACAAGGAGTACAGGAGGGGACTAATTACGCACCCCTGAGGGGCCCCAGTGTTGAGGGTCATCGTGGCAGATGTGTTGTTGCCTACCCTTACCACCTGGGGCCAGCCTGTCAGGAGGTCCGGATCCAGTTGCAGAGGGAGGTGTTTAGTCCCAGGGTCCATAGCTTAGTGATGAGCTTTGTGGGAACTATGGTGTTGAACGCTTAGCTGTAGTCACTGAACAGCATTCTCACATGGGTGTTCCTTTTGTCCAAGTAGGAAAGGGCAGTGTGGAATGCAGTTGAGATTGCATCATCTGTGGATCTGTTTGGTCAGTATGCAAATTGAAGTGGGTCTAGGGTTTCTGGGATAAAGGTGTTGATGTGAGCCATTATCAACATTTCAAAGCACTTCTTGGCTACGGACGTGAGTGCTACGGGTCTGTAGTCATTTAGGCACGTTGCTGTTGTGTTCTTGGGCACAGGGACTATGGTGATCTGCTTGAAACATGTTGGTATTACAGACTCAATCAGGGACATGTTGAAAATGCCAGTGAAGACACCTGCCAGTTGGTCAGCACATGCCCAGAGCACACATCCTGGTAATCCATCTGGCCCCACAGCCTTGTGCAGGTTGACCTGTTTAAAGTTCTTACTCACGTCGGCTACGGAGAGCGTGATCACACAGTCGTCCGGAACAGCTGATTCTCTCATGCATGCCTCAGTGTTGCTTTCCTCGAAGCGAGCATAGAAGTGATTTAGCTCATCTGGTAGGCTCGTGTCACTGGGCAGCTCGCGGCTGTGCTGCCCTTTGTATTCTGTAATAGTTTGCAAGCCCTGCCACATAAGACGAGCGTCGGAGCCGGTGAAGTAGGATTCAATTTTAGCCCTGTACTGACGCTTTGCCTGTTTGATGGTTCGTCGCAGGGTATAGCAGGATTTCTTGTAAGCTTCCGGGTTAGAGTCCCGCACCTTGAAAGTGGCAACTCTACCCTTTAGCTCAGTGCCAATGTTGCCTGTAATCCATGGCTTCTGGTTGGGGTATGTACATACATTCACTGTGGGGACAACGTCCTCGATGCACTTATTGTTAAAGCCAGTGACTGATGTGGTGTACTCCTCAATGCCACCGGAAGAATCCCGGAACATGTTCCAGTCTGTGATAGCAAATCAGTCCTGTAGTTAAGCATCTGGTTCATCTGACCACTTTTTTATAGACCGAGTCACTGGTGCTTCCTGCTTTAATTTGAGCTTGTAAACAGGAATCAGGAGGATAGAGTTGTGGTCGGATTTACCAAATGGAGGGTGAGGGAGAGCTTTGTAAGCGTCTCTGTGTCACGACTTCAGCCGAAGTTGGTCCCTCTCCTTGTTCGGGGGGCGTTCGGCGGTCGAAGTCACCGACCTTCTAGCCATCGCTGATCCACTTTTCATTTTCCATTGGTTTTGTCTTGTCTTCCATCACACCTGGTTCCAATTCCATCAATTGCATGTTGTGTATTTAACCCTCTGTTCTCCCCCCATGTCCTTGTACGTAATTGTTTCTTGTAGTGCTTTTGCACGGTATGCTGGTATTACCGGGTTTTGTTTGACCCATTTATTTGTATTGTTCTGTTGATGGTGGTTTATGGATATTAAACAACACCGTTGTAGATCAGTTTTCGCTCTCCTGCTCTCCTGCGACTTCTCTGCCGCCAGAACGCACCTCACTACACTGTGTGTGTGAAGTACAGGTGATCTAGAATTTTTACTCTCTGGTTGCACATTTAACATGTTGATAGAAATTTGGTAGAACTGATTTAAGTTTCCCTGCATGAAAGTCTCCGGCCACTAGGAGTGCCGCATCTGGGTGAGTGGTTTCCTGTTTGTTTATTTCCTTATAGAGCTGGCTGAGTGCAGTCTTAGTGTCAGCATCTGTCTGCGGTGGTAAATTAACAGCCACAAAATGTATAGCTAAACTCTCTAGGCAAGTAGTGTGGCCCTCAATTTATCACAATATACTCTACTTCAGGTGAGCATAATCTAGAGACATCCTTAGATTTCGTGCACCAGCTGTTGTTTACAAATATGCACAGACCGCTTCCCCTTGTCTTACAAGAGTGTGCTGTTCTATCTTGCTGGTGCAACGTATATCTCGCTAGCTGAATATCCATGTCGTCATTCAGCCACGATTCCATGAAACATAGGATATTACAGTTTTTGATGTCCTGTTGGTAGGATATTCGTGATCGTACCTCGTCTAATTTATTGTCCAATGATTGTACGTAGGAGAGTAGTATTGTCGGTAACGGTAGCTTTCCCACTCACCTTTTCCAGGTCCTGACCAGGCATCCGGCTCTTTGTCCTCTGTACCTGCTTCGCTTCATCTTGCAAATAATGGGGATGTTGGCCCTGTCAGGTGTTTGGAGAATGTCCTGTGCGTCTTGCTTGTTGAAGAAAAATCTTAATCTAATCCGAGGTGATTGATCGCTGTCCTGATATCCAGAAGCTAGTTTTTTGCCGTAAGATACGGTTGCAGAAACATTATGTACAAAATAAGTTTCAAATAACGTGAAAAACCCCACATAATAGCAGAATTTGTTGGGCGCCCGTAAAACTGCTCCCATTTCTTCCGGCGCCATTTTGATGGGGATTTGGGCCTGACTATACTCTTCAATGCCGTTGGATCAATCCCGGAACATATTCCAGTCTGTAGCATAGCATCCACGTCATCTGACCACTTCTGTATTGAGTGAGTCACTGATACTTCCTGTTTTAGTGTTTGCTTGTAAGCAGGAATCATGAGGATAGAATTATTGTCTGATTTGCCAAATGGTGGGTGAGGGAGAGCTTTGTATGTGTCTCAGTGTGTGGAGTAAATGTGGTCTAGAGTTTTTTTTCCTCTGTTTTCACGTGACATGCTGGTAGAAATGAGGTAAAACGGATTTAAGCTTGCCTGCAATAGGAGCTCCGCTTTTGGATGATCATTTTTCTTGTTTGCTTATGACCTTATATTGCTCGTTGAGTGCAGTCTTATAGTGCCAGCATCAGTTTGTGGTGGTAAATAGATAGCCACGAATAATATAGATGAAAACTCTCTTGGTAAATAGTGTGGTCTACATCTTATCATGGGGTACTCTACCTCAGGTGAGCAATACCTCGAGACTTATTTAAGATTAGACATTGATCAGCAGCTGTTATTTACAAATAGACACACACCCCCATACCTCGTCTTACCAGACGTAACTGTACTTTCCTGCCGATGCATGGAAAACTCAGCCAGCTCTATATTATCTGTGTTGTCGTTCAGCCATGACTCGGTTAAACATAAATATTACAGTTTTTAATGTCCCGTAGTTAGGATAATCTCGAGCGGAGATCATCCAGTTTGTTTTCCAGTAATAGAACATTGGCCAATAGAATGGATAGTAGACGCAGGTTACCCACTCGCTGACAAATTCTCACAAGGCACCCCGATCTCTACCCCATGTATTTCCGTATTTTCTTCACAAGAATGATGGGGATTTGGGCCTGGTCTCGGGGAAGCAGTATATTCTTTGCGTCGAACTCATTAAAGAAAAAATCTTCGTCCAGTCCGAGGGTGAGAAATCGCTGTTCTGATATCCAGAAGCTCTTTTCGGTTATTAGAAATGGTAGCAGAAACATTATGTACAAGATCAGTTACAAACAATGTGAGAAAACAAACAAAATAGCTCAGTTGGTTAGGATCCCGTAAAACAGCAGCCATCCAGTCCGCCGCCGTTATCCAGCTTGAGCTAGCTACCGATCTAGCATACAAACTTGGGAGCACAGAGTAGATTCTCCATATGATGTTGAGAAATAGTGCATTGTGGGTAGTTTAATCAAAGATATTCGGAAATAAGTTAATGCATATGTAATTACCCAAAAACATAACTATGTTTGTAGTTATAGTTAACCAGATCATTACTTCAACTAAGTTACTAAGTCTGTGTTGTTATTTTGGTGAGTAAAAACACATGCTTCCTAACCTTTAAGGTAATGGTTAAAAAAGAAAATGTAAAACAAGTGCCTAGCACTGGGATTGGACCCGCCATCCTCGGAGCCACAGCCATAGCAAGCCACGAGCTTACTATATTGTAATAGGCGCTCGCAATGCCCCTAGTGGACGGTATTGAAGGCATCTCTCGTCATCCTGGAAACCTGGACAAACATCTAATACTGCAGTGGATCTGATGTGACCTGGCTGGTATTTGTGCGTGTTTGTGTGTGTGTGGTATTCAAAGTGGGACTCTAATAAAGCTAGCCGCTGCCATGGCAACCAGGGTGGAGGCTAACTCATTCTCCGTGTCTGGGGGTCGAACATTGCTCGGCCATGACACAGACACACAGTCCTTAGGTGTGACGAATGGCTCCGATGGACATGGCCGCTGGAGTCGACCCTTCAGTCCCAGAGGGGCCAGACAAAGCCCTGTGATATACACACACACACACACACTCATACACACACATATACACTCACACACACATAGACTATAAAAAAGTCTGTGGCTCCCAAGGAAATTTGTGGGGAAACTCACTGACTGTTCCCCTATTGTAGAAAGGAGACAGTCTCACTTACACTGTATCACTATGAGGACACCCTACTGGGGACAGAATGGTGACAGTGTGACAGAAACACAGGACCATTTTCTTTTTGATAGGCTTATTGCATTTATAATCTCTGAGTACACAACACTTTGGAGGAAAGACACACACACATGCTCCTACTCACACAAATCACCCCACAACATTTGTTCCTAGAACCCCCTCACTCTTGTCAATCATAGCAGTGGAAAAGGGCACTGGCTTCTCAGCAGCCACTCACCATGATCTGTAAACAATATTACCCATGATTCTCCAGAGGTGTGGGGGAGGGATGGTGACGGCCATGCTCTACCTGACATTTAAGAAAGGCAGTTTCCATAAACAGACACGCACACAATTTGTTTTTCATAACCACAGAGATGATGACAAACAATAGAGAATCGTTATTATTATCAAGAACACTGACAGATTCTTTGTGATTCAGAGGAAATGTAATGATATCAGTGTCAGTGTGTATAGAAAGCAATGGAGTTAAACCTGGAATCAATAGGAATTGAATCAGAAAGTGTTAGTGAGGTAAATGTGAGACAACACCAAACCTATTGGTCTTGGGATCTCTTGAGATAAATGAGATTATAAATATGAATATTTAGGGGAAAATAATGATTTTCTAGTGATCCCTTGAGTCCAGCTTAGTAGAGAGTGACTGGCAACACACACACACACACACACACACACACACACACACACACACACACACACACACACACACACACACACACACACACACACACACACACACACACACACACACACACACACACACACACACACACACACACACACACACACACACACACACACACACACACACACACAGAGGGAGAACAATGCAAACCAGCCAAGATGGACAGTCTATTCATTGAGGACTCCTGCTGATATACCCCCTCTGATATACCCCCTCCTCATACTCCCCCATCCTTCTTTTACTCTCTCTCTCTCTCTCTCTCTCTCTCTCTCTCTCTCTCTCTCTCTCTCTCTCTCTCTCTCTCTCCTCTCTCTTTTTATTTTCCTCTCCCTACTTCAGTACCTCCCTTTCCCTCCCTCACTCACTCATTTTCTTTCTCTCTTTTCCTCTCCACTCCTTCCCTCACTCACTTCTTTTCTCCCTAGCCCTATGACCTCTCCCTAACTCCCTCCCTCTCTCTTCCCTGTATTAGGATTCTACTCCTTGCTCAGCCCAGTCTTTGTGAGTGGGTTAGCCAAGCATGTCACAGTGAGAACCAGTGAATGGTAATGAACTGTGTGTGTGTGTGTTTGTGTGTGGTGGTGAGGGTGTGTGTCTCAGAGAAGGAGGGAGTATTCCGTGAGTATGAGGGCAGAGCCAGCAGAGAGAGGGTGAAGAGCAGATAGAGGAACGAGAGCGGAGAGAGGGAGAGCAGACAGAGAGGGAACAAGGCAGTCGGCTGATTCACCACCCCTCCATCCATCCCTTTTTCTCTTTCTCCTCCTCTGCTTCAGTGATGGGGTAGTGGAGGTGTGTGTGGGAAAGGAAACCCTTCCTCCACACCCAAACAGACCACTGCTCCTAATCCCTTCCACCGGCCTCCATCCCTCTCCCTTCTCCCATATTCATTACTACCTCCAGCTCTGTCTCATTCCTTCTCACCCCATCCCATCATCCCATCTATCTCTCTATCGCTCTGTCTTTCTCTCCAGCCCCCACGCCCTTCTAACCCACACGCTCTGTGTCACCACCGTGGTGAAGAAAATGATCGGCGAACAAGCTGGAAAAGGTAGAGGAGAGGACAGAGAGAGGAGAAGGAGAGGAAGAGTGAACTCTGTCCATTCAAAACAATCCAGACTTTCCCGTTTCCCTGATGGATTATCGCCGGCCCCGCGGACAGGAGGAGTGGAGGAGAAACGAAAACGACCAATAGAGGAAGAGAGCAGACAAGAATTGAGCTCTGGACAGCCAGGTCGCCTAAAGGGTATGGTTAAAAAAACTTCAATCATTTTTCTAACAACTTCAGCTCCTTTATGTCCCTTTGGTGTTTTTATTTCAGTTTAATTTCTCTCCCTCTCTTTCCTGCTCTCTTTTCCCTCCTTCCCTCTCTCCCACCTCAGTCTTGTCTGCAGGCTGTGCTTGGGACTCGGGCTAATTGTGGAGTATTCTCAGGACTCCAGCGGAGGAGAGAGAGATGCTTTCTCTTTCTTTTCATTCTAATTAATTGCCCTCTATGCAAACACTCAAAGAGCCTTTCTCTTTGAGGGAAATAATTTCATATTCTGTTCATATCAGTATTTTCCATTTGTTTTTTCCACACATACTGTACCTGTAGGCTGCCACTCAAAAAGAAAAAGAAAAAGAAAAAAAACATACAAAAACTCTCTGACATCCCTAGGGGGTTTGGGAGTGGGTGTACAGGGACATGAGAGAATGAACGTGAGAGTGAGAGATAAAACATAATAGTGTGGAGTCTACTACAAATAAGTATTTCCCAGAGTGGTGTTAGGGAGGAAAGAAAGGAAAATACTATTTTCACCTCAGGTCTAACCAGTGCTGTGGATAGACAGAGTAAGACATCGGTCCCTGCTCATCGGTCCCTGCTCATACAACACCGAGACTGAGAAGAATGCACAAGACTGAGGAGAGAACGGATGGACAAACACACAGACAAGTCAGCCCTCCGACCCCAATCGCATTCTGGTCCATCTCTGTTAGGGTACAGCGCCCTACACACACATACACTTACTCACATACACACTCACTCATACACACACTTATGCACACACTCATACACAGACACAAAATAACCTTGGCTTCGTCTGGGACCCTTTTCTTTTCCGAATGATTTATTTTTCTAGCACCCATTTTTCCCTCTCTCTGCCCCCTTCTCTCCCTTTCTCTCTCCCATCTCTCCTCCATCTCTCCATATAGACTCTGAGAACACCATATCTCCACTACACACACCTCTACACTTCCTGATTCTTACATTGATTGGTCTTTCAGTTCCTCCCTTCTACATATCTCTACTTCTCTTCCTCTCCCTTTACCTCTTTTTCTCACCGTTCTTCTTTCTCTCCTTTTCTCTCTCTGTCTCTCACCCTCTCTCACTCTCCTTTGCTTTCCTGCCCCCCTCGGCACACCTCACTCCCTCTCTCTTCTCCTACCGCTCCCTCACTTGCTCGGTCTCATTGTCTTCACAAACAGCAGTGTTAGTGTGTGTGTGTCCGGGGGAACCAATCCATTCTGCAGTGGAGCCACGGAGCACAGGGGAGCCTGAGGTGAGTACGCACCGATCCTTACCCATATCATATACACCTCTGTGTTTGGTGTCACCTGAGGGCAGTGTGTGTGTGTTTTGTGTGTGTTTTTGTGTCTGTGTCTGTGTGTTTTGTGTGTCTGCGTGTTTTGTGTGTCTGCGTTTATTTGTGTTTCTGTGTGAGTTTTATCTGTTTCTGTGTATATTCTCATTAATGGTGTGTCAAAGGCGATAATTGTGGCACTTCACTTTAGTCCCCATGGAATGTTATGTGGAATACGAGGTGTGTGTGTGTGTGTGTGTGTGTGTGTGTGTGTGTGTGTGTGTGTGTGTGTGTGTGTGTGTGTGTGTGTGTGTGTGTGTGTGTGTGTGTGTGTGTGTGTGTGGCACCACAAGGTGAGACTGACTGGGACTATACTCGCTCTGCTTATGAATTACTGACCATGGCTTTAGCTTCACTCCCTGTTAATTCACATTAAGCATGTAGACACACACACACGCACACACCACATTCCATGGCAGATTTAAGTATTTCCCAGGGGTGAACAAGAATAGACCTAAATCTAAATCAGGACTGAGAAGAGAGCTGGTGCTCAAACTCAGCCAGGTCACCCGTGATACAAGTAACTATTCAATGTCCATCCATGCCTGAAGACGTTGGGAGATGAGGTTGAAACCGGCCACTAGGGGCAACACTGAGCGCTGTCACCTTCAATAGGTTTGGGTTTTGCTGAGGCGTTGTGGACGGGGATGATGGATGGGCGTAAGCATCTGCATCTGGTACCAAAGGTTGCAAGTTTGAATACAGCGATAGAAGGTTGTTTTGAGATTTTTGTTTTAAGCCTATCCTAAACCTTAACCCTTACCATAACCATTCAGAGTAAATGCATGTCCTAAACCTTAACCCTTACCATAACCATTCAGAGTTAATGCCTATCCTAAACCTTAACCCTTACCCTAACCATTCAGAGTAAATGCATGTCCTAAACCTTAACCCTTACCATAACCATTCAGAGTTAATGCCTATCCTAAACCTTAACCCTTACCCTAACCATTCAGAGTTAATGCCTATCCTAAACCTTAACCCTTATCCTAACCATTCAGAGTTAATGCCTATCCTAAACCTTAACCCTTACCATAATCATTCAGAGTTCATGCCTATCCTAAACCTTAACCCTTACCCGAACCATTCAGAGTTAATGCCTATCCTAAACCTTAACCCTTACCCGAACCATTCAGAGTTAATGCCTATCCTAAACCTTAACCCTTACCATAACCATTCAGAGTTAATTTCTATCCTAAACCTTAACCCTTACCCTAACCATTCAGAGTTAATGCCTATCCTAAACCTTAACCCTTATCCTAACCATTCAGAGTTAATGCCTATCCTAAACCTTAACCCTTACCCTAACCATTCAGAGTTAATGCCTATCCTAAACCTTAACCCTTACCATAACCATTCAGAGTTAATGCCTATCCTAAACCTTAACCCTTACCATAACCATTCAGAGTTAATGCCTATCCTAAACCGTAACCCTTACCCGAACCATTCAGAGTTCATGCCTATCCTAAACCTTAACCCTTACCCTAACCATTCAGAGTTAATGCCTATCCTAAACCTTAACCCTTATCCTAACCATTCAGAGTTAATGCCTATCCTAAACCTTAACCCTTACCCGAACCATTCAGAGTTCATGCCTATCCTAAACCTTAACCCTTACCATAACCATTCAGAGTTAATGCCTATCCTAAACCTTAACCCTTACCATAACCATTCAGAGTTAATGCCTATCCTAAACCTTAACCCTTACCATAACCATTCAGAGTTCATGCCTATCCTAAACCTTAACCCTTACCATAACCATTCAGAGTTAATGCCTATCCTAAACCTTAACCCTTACCCTAACCATTCAGAGTTAATGCCTATCCTAAACCTTAACCCTTACCATAACCATTCAGAGTTCATGCCTATCCTAAACCTTAACCCTTACCCTAACCATTCAGAGTTAATGCCTATCCTAAACCTTAACCCTTACCATAACCATTCAGAGTTCATGCCTATCCTAAACCTTAACCCTTACCATAACCATTCAGAGTTAATGCCTATCCTAAACCTTAACCCTTACCCTAACCATTCAGAGTTAATGCCTATCCTAAACCTTAACCCTTACCATAACCATTCAGAGTTCATGCCTATCCTAAACCTTAACCCTTACCCTAACCATTCAGAGTTAATGCCTATCCTAAACCTTAACCCTTACCATAACCATTCAGAGTTCATGCCTCACTTTAAACTTTACCTTTAATACTTTGAAATTTGACGTTTGCAACAACTTCGAAATGTAATGTTTGAGAAACATGTATGAACGTCTAATTCTGACATGAGACTGTGAGAGCTAGTTTCCCAAACTACTCTCATAGCACTTGTAGCCCTGGAACACACACACACACAGAGACACACAGACACACACATACGCATGAACACAAACTAACCCACACAAACGCACACGTGACACACAGACACGCACATTTCAGCTTAGCTGCTGCACAATTTCATTTTTGATTGTTTATTTTGTTCTTTGTTCATTCTGATAGAACGTGTTTCAACAAATTTCAAGTTCCTGATTCAAATGTCCTGGTGTTTTCGGGAGCTTATTGAGAGTCTGCTACTATAGTCCAGCTAAAATCCCAATGAGATCTGAGATGAGTCAACCACAGATGTAGTTGTAAAGTCATTGTGAGCTGGCAGATTCGACATCACACAAATCATGTAGTGTGTGTGTGTGTGTGGGGGGGGGGGGGGTAAAGGTATAGGAAGAGGGGGAGAGATTAGGAGAAGCAGTGAAAGCCAGATCCAGTTACAATTCATTGGGATTAACGGCAAAGACATTATAGTGTAGTGAAGAAGAAGGAATGAGGAAAAGGAAGAACAGGAGGAATGAGAGTGAAGTGGTAAAACAGGAAGAGGATGAAAGAGAAAATATCTAGTGAAGAGAGAAAAAAGGATAAGAACAGAGGAGGAGGGAGAGTGAAGCCTCAACTGTAAAGGCCAGTGAGTGTTCTTCAAAGCGTGTGAGTGAAGTCAAGCCAAAACTCATTCATTCACACGCCTTCCCCTTCTCTCTCTCTTTTACTGCAGCCAAGGAGCAAGCAGAGAGGGAGAGAAAGAGGGACATAGGAAAATCCATACATTCACACACTCTCTCTCTCTAGCACTGAATCAGGTAGAGGGAGGGAGGAAAGGGGGAGGTGGAGAGAGAGGGAGAGTTGTAGGAAGAAAGTAAGGGATAGAGGAAGAGAGGAAAAACATCTCTGGCATTGCATAGCTCTGCCCACCATCTGATCAGTAATACTTTTGCATCATCGTATACACACAGACACTGTCACATCCACATGCACACACACAGTAATAATTTCAGTTCTGCCAATTCTGAGTCAATAAAACATGAATCAGTTGATCGTCTTCCCTCCTCCTTCTCCTCATTCTCCTCCTCCTCCTCCTCCTCCCTTCCTCTATCTATTCCTAGGTGAGAGAATGTGTGATATGCAGCAAAGGCAGGGTTGGGACGGATAAAGCTCACTCTCACACACACACACACACACACACACACACACACACTCACACACACACACACACACACACACACACACACACACACACACACACACACACACACACACACACACACACACACACACACACGCGCGCGCGCGCGCACACACACACACACTCACAGGACGCCTTCTGTGATCCCACAGAACAAGGAGTTGTTTTGTAGTTTGGGAGAAAATCTTCTTTTTAGAGCTCCTAGAGTTTCAGGATAGAGTCGAGGGGAAAGAGGAGGGATAGAGAAAGGGGAAGAGGGAGTAGAGGGGAGAGAGTAGGGATAGAGAGTGAAGTGGGCAGGCACGGATTTACAAACGGGCACGTGGGGCCCCTGACCTCTAACTCCTAACCAAAATCTGGCTCTGGGAGAGGGGAGAGAGGAGGGAGAGAGAAAAGGACGGGAGGAAGAATGACCTAAAATATCATTACCTAAAACAGAAAGTGGTTAAGAGAGACGGACTGAGAAAGAGGAGGGATGATGCTGGCAGTGAGAGAGGGAAATGGGGTGTGAAAAACAGATAGGAAAAGTAGAGTGAGAGAGACAGAGGGACTGAGAGAGGAACAGTGCATAGTAAAACTTTAATCAAAGATTGTTATTGTGATGTGAACAGGTCGAATTGCATATAGATTTTGTGACCAACCGGTTCCAATCGGTCTTATGTAGCAAAATTTGAAATTGTGTTTTTTACATTGCCGAAAAGTAGAGACTCAGAGCTACAAAATGGTATGTCATACACTACAGTCGGGGAACAATGTGAAAGTAATTTTGCTTTAAAAGTTGATAAACTTGGAAACTCACTTTTGAGAAAATGGCCTTTGAATGTTTTGGTACTACTATTGGAGAGCCCTTCTTTGTCTACACCCACTCAGCATCATTCACACCCTCTTAAGCTTTAGCCCCACCCATCTCTTTACGGGTTGATCAGAGTGTTCTGTACTAACAGCAGTAGTCAAGCACCCAAGATAACTTTATGGCTACTTCCAGACATCCAAGTGAGAGAGAACAGCTCACTGAACATTACTCGCCCTAGCAGAGCTGGTTAGGTTGTTATGTTTTCCAGAGTGCACACTGGACACTCTGGTCAATTAGTTTTTTAATATATATATTTTTTTTAAATTTAACCTTTATTTAACTAGGTAAGTCAAATTCTTATTTACAATGACTGCATTAACTGCATTGTTCAGGGGCAGAAAGACAGATTTTTACCTTATCAGCTTGGGGATTTGATCCAGCAACCTTTCGGTTACTGGCCCAACGCTCTAACCAATAGGCTACCTGCTACCTGAATAGGGTTGATCCGAATGTTTTGACCTCACAATGGCAATCAATCACCCAAACTAACTGGCTAACATTAGCTAGCTTGCTAGCTACTTCCAGATACAAATGAGAGAACACCTCACTCTGACCATTTTACTCCCCTAGAAGAGCTGGTTAGGCTGTTTTCATGTTATCCAGAGCGTTGGTGACTGTAACTGTGCTGCTGGCAACAATTCAATTACGCTTTTTTGCCAACATTTATTGACACCAGCGATATTCAACGGATGTTGAGCGTTCATAAATTCATCAGTTATTCTGCGCTCTCGCACACTAAGATAAGAGTCTTTGTTAAGACATGTAGCTAGCTAGCTGGGTAAAAAATGAACCATTATCCCTACTCATGATGTTACTACCCAGCATGAATCTGCAGGTAGCTAACCAACCAGGTCGAATGTTAGCTACCTAACATTAGGCTATAACTAGTCAAGCAAATGCGTCAGAGATATGAATAATGAACTAGGATCCTAATTTAACAATTTTATCTGTATTTACCAATTGCTTGCCGTTTGTGTTATTAAGGCACATGAAAGTTAATATGTTCCAGAAGGCATTTAGATTTGTTTTTAAATGCCTAATGCCTCTCCTGTGAAGTAGTGACGTGCGACATACGCCTAGCTTCTTGAAACGGTTTATAAATGCCACTAGTGGCATTGGGACACCTGTCACCTGTTACCTGTTTAATATGTAAGTAGTGAATGTGATTGTGTGTGCATTGAGACTTCATTGCAACTGGAGCATAGAGAGTTTCAGCACCTAGATATTCATATGCTGCAGAATGGCCTTCACACACACACACACACACACACACACACACACACACACACACACGCACACACACACACACACACACACACACACACACACACACACACACACACACACACACACACACACACACACACACACACACACACACACACACACACACACACACACACACACACACACACACACACACACCCATTGGGATGAAAATTGAGGAAGCTTCCAGTTCCACTGCATGTGCAACAAGATGAATGAGCTGTCATCAGCTAATCAGGTCAGCCGGTGGGAGGGCTACGGAATACCAAAAAGCAGCGTGAGCCAGTGTAGGTCAATGCTGTGTGTGTGTGTGTGTGTGTGTGTGTGTGTGTGTGTGTGTGTGTGTGTGTGTGTGTGTGTGTGTGTGTGTGTGTGTGTGTGTGTGTGTGTGTGTGTGTGTGTGTGTGTGTGTGTGTGCGTGTGTGTGTGTGTGCGTGCATCCATGCATGTTTGTGTGTGTGTGTTCGCATCTGTACGTGTGTGCATTCATGTGTGTATGAAAGTAGGTGTGTGATTGCGTGGAAAGGGTTGCTGTGAGAGATTGAGAGGGAGGATGCCCTGATTAGCAGTGAGCTTTTTAAAGTTCTCTCCTCCACCTCAAGCGTGTTCCCTCCCTCCCTCCTTCAACAAGCTCTCACAGTCTCATTGCGGAATTAGACATTCATCCACGTTCTGCAAACATCACATTTTGAAGTGTTTTTGTTGCTCCAAACGTCACATTTCGAAATGGTTAAGTTAAGGCACACTTATGAATAGTTAAGGTGAGGGTTAATGTTCAGGATAGGGTTACCCCCCCCCCGGGATTAAATAGACAACCTTCTCATCCAGAGTCATGGGATTCCGTCCATCCACCAACCCCGTTCACAATGTCCTAGCAAAACCCAAGCCTACTTGATGGTAATAGTTCTCACTGTTGCCCCTAGTTGCTGGTTTTGAAGGCATTTCCCGACGTCCTCAGGACATGGATAGTCCAATTTCAACATCAATCTTGAACAACCTGGCTGCCCTCCTTAGCTGGCTATTTCATCATCCCTCTCTATCTCTCTGTCTTTCTCAAAATTTCTCCATCCTTCTCTCCAAAGTCCTCATTTGGGGTACAGAGCAGGTGTGTGTGTGTGTGTGTGTGTGTGTGTGTGTGTGTGTGTGTGTGTGTGTGTGTGTGTGTGTGTGTGTGTGTGTGTGTGTGTGTGTGTGTGTGTGTGTGTGTGTGTGTGTGTGTGTGTGTGTGTGTGTGTGTGTGTGTGTGTGTGTGTGTGTGTGTGTGTGTGTAAGGGGTCGGGGCTACACGTCGACATCCTTTGATCACTAATCCTTTCTCTAGCCAGTCTTTTTATCCCTCTTTCTTCTGGTTCTGTCCATCTCCTGTCCTCTCTTCTCTCGTTCTGCATGGCCCATTGCCACGTCTACATTGTGAGCAGCTTACAGAGAGCTATCTGGGGCAGGCTGCCCTCTCTCCTTCTCTCCCTCCCTCGGTCTAGCTCTGCTGCTCTCTTATTCTCTCTTTTCGTGCCTGCTTAAAGAGATCTATGCTGAGCTGACATCAATTCCTCATTCAATAGTCATTTTATTTTCCCTGACTCCTCTCTCCCCTCCTCCCTCTCTCCCCTCGCTTTCTGAGATCACTGTGACCTTTATCTCTTTCTTTCTTTCTCTCTCTTCCCAGACGGAGGTAATCCCTCCAGCCCATATACTTAGCTCTGACACTCGTTCTCTCTCTTTCTGCTCTTTTTACACATTCTTCTCTTTCCTTCTTGCCCTTTCCTCTGCGGCTGGTGTCTGTGAGTTGAGCTGGGTGACGGACAAAAGGTTGGGTTGACTCATAGTGCCCCAGTCATTACTGGTACCAGCCTATATTCAGCACGTTATTGAGTAGCCTATCAGCTATCAATTATAAGGGACAGGATCAAGGTGAAACAGAGCTTACAGCTGCAGTAGGGCCACTTGTAATACTCTTTGATAGTGTGTGCTTAATCCTCTGTAATTGAGGGTAGAACAGCTCTTGTTCTCTGTGTTTCTATCCTCTACTCATAGGAAGGAAGAGTTGAGCCAGTCTATGGTGTATATAGGGGACAGTAAATGGACTCCGAGTGCAGGAAGGAGGTGTGTGTGTGCACGTGTGCGTGCATGTGTGTCCAGTAGAGAGAGAGAGCCCCTGTGTGGTTGTGTGAATGGGGTCTTTGTTAGCAGAGCTGAGAGACAGTGAGCCGTGAGAGAGACTCGGACACACAGTATTACCTGACAACCCCCCTCTCTCCCCTATCACCCAAGCAACCCTGTGACCCGAATCTACACATACACTCTCATACAAACATACATTTACACACACACACCTGAAACACCTCATCCTGAGCTATAACACATTTCCCCCCTCTCTATGCCTAACTCTCTACCGCCTCTCTACGTTGCTCCCTCTTTAGCTATTCCTCTCTTTCCCTCTACATCCCCCCCCCTCTCTTTTTTCTGTCTTTGTGTTTGAACAACTGAAACTGTTTTCCTGTTCCTGGCCCTCTGCTTTATCTGACCAGGTGGAGGGGAAGAGGGGGCTGTTGGCTTACCTGGGGCTAATACACAGGGAGCACTGTGTGTGAGAAGAGAGGGGGCGGGAGAAGAGGGAAAGAGAGAGAGCAAAAACAGGTGCATACAGAAAGAAGGGGTTTAGGACAGTAGATATCAGAAACGGCAACTCTTTTATGTTTTCCTGAGTAGTCTTAATAAAAGGCACATAGGTTTTTACAGGAATGGGAATGCAAACTCTCAGACAGTCACAAGACTTCCTTTATCATTTCCTGTGGAAAGACATGGAGAAGAGGGTGAATACAGTATGAGATACGGAGTGGTAGAGGAGAAGGCGGAGAGGTAGAGTATCTGGTGTGGTCTGTTATATGGATGGGTATTGTCTGTTTTATTGACTGATGCATATGGAATTTATGATTTTTGAGTGTGAATCTGATTGTAGATTTAGTGTGCAGAAGACATCATACCTCCCCCTCTATCCTTTCTTTTCACTCTCCCGACTTCCCGTATATCTCTCTCTCCTTCTCCCTCCTATCTTCCCTTGTCTCACTGTTCTCGCTTCTATCGCAAACGTAGACCGGCAGTCAGTGGCGTACCACAGGTTTGTTGTTTTAAAGCACATTTTTGCTGTTTTAAAGCTAATTCCCTGCAATTCTGCACGTATTTTATTGCAATGGGGCACAGATTAATATGTGAAGTTTTGTAGTTAATCTCATGCTATTTTACACATTTTCCATGAGGCAGAGAGAAAACGTTTCCTTGGTAATCTTGTGCTATTCTACACATTTTGCAATGAGGCTGAGAGAATTTAGCATTTTTTTATATAATTTCCTGCAATTCTACACACCATTCCGGGGCTGCGGGGATGTGTGGTACACCAGCGCCATCAGTGACTCATAGACCGTCAGTGACTCACAAAGTGATTTCCCCTAGTTTTCTGTCTTTTAAATTATGTTGTAGATTTGAGGCTAACTGTTCTGTTCAGAGTATTACGTGTCCTAACTCATATCATTATTAGATGAATGGCCAAACATTAATTTGAACTTAGAATTGATTAAGGTATAGCCCATACCCTATGAAACAGCCGATATGACATAAACAATGTTGCATGGTTGGATGTGAATGGCTTAGGCCGGAGAACACAGGGACAGTATTGTCTATATGTAAGGAGGGGCTTCAACAAGGGAAAGGTCCAATGTGTGTGTGTGTGTGTGTGTGTGCATGTTTGTGTGTGTGTGGAGGGTACAGGAGACTGCAGTAATCTCTGACTTCTCTGAAGTGATGAAGCTGGTTGGAATCCATCTGGAAGACAGGACGTCACATTTGATCCCAACGTGCCACCGGAGTTATTTAGGGACCCGCAGGGATGACTCATAACACCCCTTGCTCCCCCCACCCCCTTGTCTGCCCCTCACTTCAATTTCCTTTCTCCCTTTCTTATCCCTTCTCACTTCTCCCCCTTTCTTCACCTGCCTCCTCTTTCTCCGGGGGCAAAGATCGTTAGGTGACTTATCTAGAGGTCTTTACATCACTCATAGCCCTGTTAACACTGCAGCCAGGGCACTCCTCACTTCTCTCCCCCTTTCACAAGAAAGTAATCAATGTTTTAACCAAGGGAGGGATGAAGGGAAGGGGGGAGGAGACATTGGACCTGTCTGGAGAGCCTCCTTTTCTTTTTTAGTTTGATTTGTTGTATTTAGAAGGGGCATTGACGCAGGCTGTACCAATGTAATCAATCCATTTTAGAATGTCACAACGGGTTCTGGAAATAAATCTGCACAAACATGCACACACAGACACTCACACACATTTCTCAGTCTTATCACTGCTGTCATGCGTGTGGACTCAGACAGCCAGTTTGCCTAACAAAGGCAGCAGAGTCTGGATTATATCTGTGTCCGTGTGTATAAATAATGTATAATAAGCTAATACGCTTTCCGTATTCTGTTAAACTTGCCTGGCTGTTGACCATAGGGATCAGTTTAAGGATTCTGTCACTCAAAGTCAATGCCTCTGCTTATCAGCACACATACACATGCACGTGAATGCACACACACACACAGATACATGTGACCCGTTTCAGAAAACTAGGCATATGTCGCGGGTTTAAACATACCGTTTGAACATACTTTTTTGGCAGAAATGCCTTCTCGAAAATGTGAACTTTAATGTGCCTTAATAGCATACTTGTATGCCATCTATAAAAATAAATCTAATTGTTAAATTACGAGCCTAGTTGGTTTAGCCACAGAAAAAGTCTGCAACCTTCCCGCTAGCCATGATTGCTAAGAAAATGAGTGGGCTGGACATACTGAGAGATTAGTTTTGATTGGTCTGCCATATAGCACGCTTCTGTCCATTTTAGCTAGTCAGTATGTCTAGGTAATCCTGTCTAACACTGCTTTTTAAAAAACTTTTGCGCATTAAAACCGCATAAACCAAATGTCAAGTTAAAGTGTACTGTTAGCAAGCTGACTGGCTCAAAAAGCTAATGTTACGTGTATGCTCTCCACTTTCTGGAGGACCGAGTTTTGAAATCAGTGGAATTTGAGTATGATAGCTAAGGAGATGGAGAAAACACCTGTCTCCAGATTACATCTTCAAACTAAGGGTAACCATGGCATCCTCACAGGAGGCAAGTCCATCCACGATGTAAGATAGTCTAGCTAGCTACATTTACAGATATTACACGTTTCTAATTTTGACAGAAAGTGATTTCATTTCGAGTTAAAGTGTGCTGTTAGTTAGATAACATTAGCTGGCTGTCTCGCTAGCTAACATTACATGTATGGTCTTATTCTTCGTATCTCTGATGCATTTGCTTGACTAGTTATAGCCTAATGTTATGTAGCTAACATTCGACCTGGTTGGTTAGCTACCTGCAGATTCATGCTGGGTAGTAACATCATGAGTAGGGATAATGGTTCATTTTTTACCCAGCTAGCTAGCTACATGTCTTAACAAAGACTCTTATCTTAGTGTGCGAGAGCGCAGAATAACTGATGAATTTATGAACGCTCAACATCCGTTGAATATCGCTGGTGTCAATAAATGTTGGCAAAAAAGCGTAATTGAATTGTTGCCAGCAGCACAGTTACAGTCACCAACGCTCTGGATAACATGAAAACAGCCTAACCAGCTCTTCTAGGGGAGTAAAATGGTCAGAGTGAGGTGTTCTCTCATTTGTATCTGGAAGTAGCTAGCAAGCTAGCTAATGTTAGCCAGTTAGTTTGGGTGATTGATTGCCATTGTGAGGTCAAAACATTCGGATCAACCCTATTCAGGTAGCAGGTAGCCTATTGGTTAGAGCGTTGGGCCAGTAACCGAAAGGTTGCTGGATCGAATCCCCAAGCTGATAAGGTAAAAATCTGTCTTTCTGCCCCTGAACAATGCAGTTAATGCACAGTTCCCCAATAGGCAGTCATTGTAAATAAGAATTTGTAAATAAGAAGTTGACTTACCTAGTTAAATAAAGGTTAAATTAAAAAAATATATATATATAAAAAAACTCATTGACCAGAGTGTCCAGTGTGCACTCTGACCATGAAATGCTCTGAATGTATGAACCACAGCTGCAGTCACCAACGCTCTGGAAAACATAACAACCTAACCAGCTCTGCTAGGGCGAGTAATGTTCAGTGAGCTGTTCTCTCTCACTTGGATGTCTGGAAGTAGCCATAAAGTAATCTTGGGTGCTTGACTACTGCTGTTAGTACAGAACACTCTGATCAACCCGTAAAGAGATGGGTGGGGCTAAAGCTTAAGAGGGTGTGAATGATGCTGAGTGGGTGTAGACAAAGAAGGGCTCTCCTATAGTAGTACCAAAACATTCAAAGGCCATTTTCTCAAAAGTGAGTTTCCAAGTTTATCAACTTTTAAAGCTAAATTTCTTTCCCATTATTCCTCAACTGTAGTGTATGACATACCATTTTGTAGCTTTGAGTCTCTACTTTTAGGCAATGTAAAAAACACTATTTCAAATTTTTCTACATAAGACCGATTGGAACCGGTTGGTCACAAAAGTGTATATGCAATTTGACCTGTTCACATCACAATAACAATCTTTGATTAAAGTTTTACTATGCACTGTTCCTCTCTCAGTCCCTCTGTCTCTCTCACTCTACTTTTCCCATCTGTTTTTCACACCCCATTTCCCTCTCTCACTGCAGCATCATCCCTCCTCTTTCTCAGTCCGTCTCTCTTAACCACTTTCAGTTTTAGGTAATGATATTTTAGGTCATTCTTCCTCCCGTCCTTTTCTCTCTCCGCTCTACCAGAGCCGGATTTGGGTTAGGAGGTAGAGGTCAGGGGCCCCACGTGCCCGTTCGTAAATCCGTCCCTGCCCACTTCACTCTCTATCCCTACTCTCTCCCCTCTACTCCCTCTTTCCCTTTCTCTATCCCTCCTCTTTCCCCTCGACTCTATCCTGAAACTCTAGGAGCTCTAAAAAGTAGATTTCCTCCCAAACTACAAAACAACTGGTTGTTCTGTGGGATCACAGAAGGCGTCCTGTGTGTGTGTGTGTGTGTGTGTGTGTGTGTGTGTGTGTGTGTGTGTGTGTGTGTGTGTGTGTGTGTGTGTGTGTGTGTGTGTGTGTGTGTGTGTGTGTGTGTGTGTGTGTGTGTGTGTGTGTGTGTGTGTGTGTGTGTGTGTGTGTGTGTGTGTGTGTGTGTGTGTGTGTGTGTGTGTGTGTGCGCGCGTGCATGTATGCCTGCATGCGTATGTGTGTGGTATTACCTCTGCTACGCCTCTGATCATTGACTCATCCATATTCAACCTGTTAATAATGTACAGGGTTTTCTCATCTTCTGCCTAGCCTGTAACATAGCTCCAATAATTACCTCCCTCTAAACAAGATAGAAGGAGAAGACGATGACTCAAATAGTGAGAAGATGAAAGGACAGAGTGCAGGAGAGGACAGATGGATACATCGGCAAGTTTATAAGAGAAGAAGGGTGGGAGGAGAGGAGAGAGTGAGCATGAGAGATGGAGTGTAGAAGAGATAGGCATAATGTATTTGCAGGATTAAATCATTATGTCAGATCTTGGATAGAGTTGAAGATTAAAGAGTGGCCATAGCAGAGGGCTTCACAAATGATCGTATAGTCAGAATAAAGCTGGAGCATTAGTTACAGCAGTAAAGATACTGATTGAGATGAAGAGTTGAAGGGCATTGGGACATTGGTTGAGTTGACGATAGGGCAGAATAAAAGAAAGTGGTGGATGTGATAGCATCTTGCTGTACCAGCTCTCACAGTCTCACATCAGAATTAGACCTTCATCTATGTCATCAAATGCTACGTTTCAAAGGTGTTGCAAAAGTCCAATTTCAAGGTGTTTAAGGTTCAGTTGAGGCATTAACTCCGAAATCTTAAAGTGAGGCATTAACTCTGAATGGTTATGGTAAGGGTTAAGGTTTAGGATAGGCTTAAAACTAAAATCTCAAAAACAACTTTCTATCTAGATTAAAACTGGCAACCTTTGGAATCAGAGGCAGATTATTGTGCCCATCCCCCATCCCTGTCCACAATGCCCTAGCAAAACCGAAACCTACTTGAAGGTAGCTGCACTCACTTTTGCCCCTAGTGGCCGGTTTCTACGTCATCTTCCGACATCCTCAGACATGGGTGGATGTCGAATACTGACTCATATCACGGGTGACCTGGCTGGCGATAGAGTGTTGTTCCAGTATTACTGTAACTCCTTGCTGTGGTGTCGGAGTTGTCAGACAAGCTGAACGTTTTAAAGTCAGAGAGAGTGAGAACGCTACACACAACATTTATATAGACAGAAACGCTAAGGTTAAGAGGATAGGATGCTCACAGAACACACACACAGTCCAAATGGGGGTTGGGGAGGTGGGTGTCTCGTTAACTACCTCGCTGCTGTTTTCTATGGCTTTCTATTCCTATGTGATTTTTTTTCTACTGTCACATAGGGTCCAAAGTCATTGGGTACAGAGTGGAACCTCTGCTATGTCACACACACACACATTCACACTGCAGGGACTAAAGCCATCGGCTACGAAGTGGAACATCTGCTAACGAAGGGGGAGAAGGGGAGAGGAGGAGAGGAATGGGGTGAGGTTGTCAGGGCATGAGGAAGGATAAGTTGCAACTAAACTGCGAAAGTCAACACACGTGCACACAGTGTGCCTGTAGGCAAACCTGGCTCTGGGTCAGAGATAACTGCTCTAGTATGAGATGAACACTTCCTTAGGACACATACACACAAAACACACATCCACCCCACACACACGCTAGTTGACGCTTGTTCGTGCTGACTCTGGTATCTAATGAAGCTCTCAGTTTAACCACCTGGCTCTTAATCTCAAAGCAGCATGTGATTGGCTAACGACAGGGAGGAAGAACTGTTAACGTGGTACTTTCTCTATCCCGACAAAAAACCATACTGTAACTGTGACTGTCAATCCATGTGTGAGAGTAAGAGAATTCTGACAGTTAAAATGTTCACCAAGATGTGCGAACGCATTCCCCATGACATATCCATGGGCTACACGAACTACAATGAGGCTGTCAAATAATAGACAGACTGAAATGTCAATCAAGAAACCAGTGTTTAGTGCTGCATATCACTTGTTTTTTCAGTGCTCGTTCTTTATGTCTCAGTCAGATGGAAAGTAATCTGTCATAATTCATTATTTCTGGCTTAACTCCCGATAATCATTTTTCCTGTAATGCTGTAGGGAGAATAGCTGGTATTCGGAGTGGGATAAAAAATAGGCTTTCCTCCTGCTTGAGTCCCAGAGATCGATAAACTGTCTATTTATTCTTTACCGCATTGTGTGTGTGTGTGTGTGTGTGTGTGTGTGTGTGTGTGTGTGTGTGTGTGTGTGTGTGTGTGTGTGTGTGTGTGTGTGTGTGTGTGTGTGTGTGTGTGTGTGTGTGTGTGTGCGGACGTTGGCAGAATTATAGGCTAACCTATGGATTGCCACTCAGTAACTTTCAGAGTTTCCCACACAACAGATCAGGAATCTATTATGTTCTAAACTTTTCACGGCTCAACATCCCCTTGAAAAGTTTATTTGAGCTTTAATGTTTAAAAATCTCTGGAGTGTTTTTGCCTTCTGGAATAGAAGTTTGCCTACAGGATAAGACGTTTGCCTACTGGATAAGTGCAGCAATATTTACTGAAAATCTGAAAATCTGATTCTAGACTGAACAAAAATATAAACACAATATGTAAAGTGTTGGTCCTATGCTCCATGAGTTGAAATTAAAGATCCCAGAAATGTTCCATACACACAAAAAGCTCATTTCTCTCAAATTTAGTTTACATCCCTGTTAGTGAGCATTTTTCCTTTTCCAAGCTAATCCAGTCTGCCTGACAGGTGTGGCATATCTGATTAAACACCATGATCACTACACAGGTGCACCTTGTGCTGGGGACAATAAAAGGCCACTCTAAAATGTGCAGTTTTGTCACACAACATAATGCCACAGATTTGAGGGAGCCAGAGAATGTTATGTTATGTTATGTTAATTTCTGTACCATAAGCCACTTCCAATGCCGTTTTTAGAGAATTTGGCAGTACGTGCAACAACTGCAGACAATGTGTAACCAGGCTAGAACAGGACCTCCACATCCGGCTTTTCACCTGTGGGATTGCCTGAAACCAGTCACCCGGACATCTGATGAAACTGTGGCAGACAGCGTGTATGGTGTTGTGTGGGCGAGCGGTTTTCTGATGTCAACGTTGTGAACTGAGTGCCCCATGGTGGCGGTAAGGTTATAGTATGGTATGGGCAGGAATAAGCCATGGAAAACAAACACAATTGCATTTTCTCGATGGCAATTTGAATGCACAGATATACCGTGATTGTTGTCGTGCCATTCATCTGCCGCCATCACATGTTTCAGCATGATAATGCACAGTCCCATGTCACAAGGATCTGTACACAATTCCTGGAATCTGAAAATGAACCCGTTCTTCCATGGCCTGCATACTCACCAGACATGTCACCCATTGAGCATGTTTGGGATGCTCTGGATCAATGTGTATGACAGCGTGTTCCAGTTCCCGCCAATATACAGCAACTTTGCACAGCCATTGAAGGAGAGTGGGACAACATTCCACAGGCCACTATCAACAGCCTGATCAACTCTTTGCGAAGAAGATTAATTACACTGCATGAGCAAATGGTCACACCAGATACTGACTATTTTTCTGTTTCACGCCCCTAGCTTTTTTTTAAGGTATCTGTGACCAGCAGATGTATATTTGTATTCCCAATCATGTGAAATCCATAGATTGGGGCCTGATTTATTTATTTAAATTGACTGATTTCCGTGTATTAATCATTGAAATTGTTGCATGTTGCATTTGTATTTGTGTTCAGTCTACTTTAACACCACCTCTCTGGGCCTCTGTCTCTCTCTCTCTCTCTGCAGGTACTACATGTGTCTCAATCAAACCATGCCCCAGTTCACCTTTGCCTGTTTCTGTGGTCTGCACGGCTTCTGCCGGAGACGGACAAAGAATAAAAATAAGAAAAGGGAGGAACAAGTGGAGATGGAGGAGAAACAGAGGGATCAGGAGACACAGGTGTGAAGGAAGTCTGGAGGGACTTCACCCTCCTCTTCATCTTCTCAGAGACTGTTTTGGTCATAGTTGAAAATCGGTTGAAACCCCTTCCCGTGTACCTCAGTCCTTGGGAATGAAGGCAGGATATTTTCACCAAACATACTCAGTACCACTGATTTTTACTCAATTTAACTTAAAACTTGTGGTCTGCAATTTCTGTAATTTTCATCATATGTACACTTCAACTATGACAGACAAAATGAGAAAAGAATCCAGAAAATCACATTGTAGGATTTTTTAATTAATTTATTTGCAAATTATGGTGGAAAATAAGTATTTGGTCACCTACAAACAAGCAAGATTTCTGGCTCTCACAGACCTGTAACTTCTTCTCTAAGAGGCTCCTCTGTCCTCCACTCGTTACCTATATTAATGGCACCTGTTTGAACTTGTTATCAGTATAAAAGACACCTGTCCTCAAACAGTCACACTCCAAACTCCACGATGGCCAAGACCAAAGAGCTGTCAAAGGACACCAGAAACAAAATTGTAGACCTGCACCAGGCTGGGAAGACTGAATCTGCAATAGGTAAGCAGCTTGGTTTGAAGAAATCAACTGTGGGAGCAATTATTAGGAAATGGAAGACATACAAGACCACTGATAATCTCCCTCGATCTGGGGCTCCACGCAAGATCTCACCCCGTGGGGTCAAAATGATCATAAGAACGGTGAGCAAAAATCCCAGAACCACACGGGGGGACCTAGTGAATGACCTGCAGAGCTGGGACCAAAGTAACAAAGCCTACCATCAGTAACACACTACGCCGCCAGGGACTCAAATCCTGCAGTGCCAGACGTGTCCCCCTGCTTAAGCCAGTACATTTCCAGGCCCGTCTGAAGTTTGCTAGAGAGCATTTGGATGATCCAGAAGAAGATTCGGAGAATGTCATATGGTAGATGAAACCAAAATATAACTTTTTGGTAAAAACTCAACTCGTCGTATTTGGAGGACAAAGAATGCTGAGTTGCATCCAAAGAACACCATACCTACTGTGAAGCATGATGGTGGAAACATCATGCTTTGGGGCTGTTTTTCTGCAAAGGGACCAGGACGACTGATCCGTGTAAAGGAAAGAATGAATGGGGCCATGTATCGTGAGATTTTGAGTGAAAACCTCCTTCCATCAGCAAGGGCATTGAAGATTAAACATGGCTGGGTCTTTCAGCATTACAATCATCCCAAACACACCGCCCGGGCAATGAAGGAGTGGCTTCGTAAGAAGCATTTCAAGGTCCTGGAGTGGCCTAGCCAGTTTCCAGATCTCAACCCCATAGAAAATCTTTGGAGGGGGTTGAAAGTCCGTGTTGCCCAGCAACAGCCCCAAAACATCACTGCTCTAGAGGAGATATGCATGGAGGAATGGGCCAAAATACCAGCAACAGTGTGTGAAAACCTTGTGAAGACTTACAGAAAACGTTTGACCTCTGTTATTGCCAACAAAGGGTATATAACAAAGTATTGAGAAACTTTTGTTATTGACCAAATACTTATTTTCCACCACAATTTGCAAATAAATTCATTAAAAGTTTTACAATGTGATTTTCTGGATTTTTCTTTCGAATTTTGTCTGTCATAGTTGAAGTGTACTTATGATGAAAATTACAGGCCTCACTCATCTTTTTAAGTGTGACAATTGGTGGCTGATTGGTGGCAATTGGACAATTGGTGGCTGACTAAATACTTTTTTGCCCCACTGTATATATTTTTTACATTAGATAAAAGTCTCAGAGGTAGAAAATTGTATATCATACACTGCAGTTGAGGAACAATGGGAAAGTAATGATATTTGAAAGTCGATAAACTTGTAACTCCACAATGAACCATAATTCCCAACCCATACAGTAATAGCAATACAAACTGATTGTCATAGCTAGCCACCATGCATGAATCTGCAGGTAGGTAAAGCTAATCAACTATGTTCAATGTTAGCTAGCTAGCTAACATTGGCTTATAACTAGCAATGCAAATGGATTTCTGATATACTAATAATATTCCTACACAGATCATACACTTAACGTTAGCTAGTGAGCCAACAAGCTAACGTTCGCTAGCCTCCTAACAGTTCGCTTTAACTTGCAATGAATACAACTTTCTAGCTAAATTAGAAACTTAGAATATCGCTTCATGGCAGACTGCTACCCCTTTAACTCTGTTTTGTTTGTAGTTACAGCTTGTTTGGCCTGCGTTGTGTCAAGTCACTCCAGTTCACACTGTAGGTAGTAGTAGTCCATCTAAACTTTTTTCCACTGATCTTTGTCTATAGCGCCTGCTATAATTCAGGGCAGCAATATTGTTGAGAGCAGTCCAACATATCTTTCAAAAAAGCCGCGGTAGCCAGGATTCACATACGAAGCAGCTCATGTTATAAACAGAAGCATGCTACATGGCTGACCAATCCGATCTCATCTCTCAGCATGTCCTGCCTATCCATTATCTAAGCCAATCCGGTCTTTTTCCATGGCGAAACCAACTAGGATCCTAATTTAACAATTTTATCTGTATTTACAAATTGCATGCCGTTTGTGTTATTAAGACACATGAAAGTGATTATGTTCCAGAAGGCATTTAGATTTGTTTTTAAATGCCTAATGCCTCTCCTGTGAAGTAGTGACGTGCGACATACGCCTAGCTTCTTGAAACGGTTTATAAATGCCACTAGTGGCGTTGGGACACCTGTCACCTGTTACCTGTTTAATATGGAAGTAGTGAATGTGATTGTGTGTGCATTGAAACTTCATTGCAACTGGAGCACAGAGAGTTTCAGCACCTAGATATTCATATGCTGCAGAATGGCCTTCACACACACACACACACACACACACACACACACACACACACACACACACACACACACACACACACACACACACACACACACACACACACACACACACACACACACACACACACACACACACACTCACACACTCACACACACACACACCTTCTCATTAGCCTGTGTAATTATGCATGGCACATCTAGTTGGCCAGTGGAGATGTAATTAACCTTTTCCTGCAGGAAACAGCAGTCTGGACGTCTGACACACACACACACACACGTCTGGTGTCACGGAAATAGAGCGTCAAAGACGACGTCTGGCATTCAATGATAATCCCCTCACGCATATTTACATCCAAGGTTTAAACTATTAATGTCAGATTACCTCTCCTCTCCCTTTATCTTCCACCCTTTCTCTCTCTCCCTCTTCTTGTCCCCAGCTCCTTCTCTGACTTTCTTTCTCCTTCACTCTCCATGTCTCTGTGTCTGTCTGTGTCTGGCTACACAAACCTCTTTCTCTCTTCCCTTCTGACTGTCTCTGTCTCCTATTTCTCCTTTCTCAACCTCCTTGCCCACATCCCTCTCTCTCCTGCTCCCTCTCCCTCTGTTCATCTCTTTATCTCTCAGTAAAACACGTTCTCTGGGCAGTGAGCATGGCCTTGCCTGGCTGGCACCTCCATAGATTGACACCAGCACTCGCTCAGGGAGCCCTCTCGCCAAGTCCACAAAAGCTGCTTTACAACAGATGAAGGGATAGTGTGATTGTGTGTGTGTGTGTGTGTGTGTGTGTGTGCGTGTGTGTGTGTGTGTGTGTGTGTGTGTGTGTGTGTGTGTGTGTGTGTGTGTGTGTGTGTGTGTGTGTGTGTGTGTGTGTGCGTGCGTGCGTGCGTGCGTGCGTGCGTGCGTGCGTGCGTGTGCGTGTGTGTGTGCGCGTGTGTGCTTGCGTGCGTGCGTGCGTGAGTGCACCCACATGCGCGTGAGTGTGTGTGCATGTGTGTGTGGTGGTCATGTGTGTGCATGTATGTGTATACGTGTGAGTTTATAAGAAAAGATAAAGCGATAGGGTTGAGTATTTTCCTATTCTACCATTGAGAACAGTGAAATAGGATAAAGCTAAGCCATTTCACAGAGGTGAGCAGCTATTATGAGCCACCATGTTACAGAAAGGCTTTTTAACAAGAAAGGGAGAGAGAAAATGATAGGGAGAGGGGCAGAGAGAGAACAGTTCATGAGAGAGGGATGGAAATGGAAGAGGGAGCTAATACTCGACACTCATGCTAATTGGCTACAGTTGCTAACTCTGTGAGGCGAGAGGAGGTTTAAAGAAGCACAGACTGATCCCGGCATTACACTTGTTTAAAGAAACGATTCGCTTGAATAATGCAGAGGAGCTGAAATGAATAACAGGGTGTTATTAGCAGTGGGAGGGCTGTTTTTCACCTGAGTGACTATGTGTAGTCTTCTCAGCCAGGTCACCCGTGATACAAGTCAGTATTCGACGTCCATCCATTTCTGAGGACGTTGGGAGATGACATAGAAACGGGCACTAGGGGCAACAGTGAGCGCTGTTATCTTCAAGTAGGTTTCGGTTTTGTAAGGACATTGTGGATGGGTGTAAGCATCTGCCTCTGATTCCAAATTCAAATCCAGTAACAAAAAGTAGTTGATATTTTTGTAGTTGATATCTCCAGCCTTAACCCTTACCTTAACCATTTGAAGTTAACGTCTAACCTTAAGAATGTAGAGTTAATGCCTGAACTTAATCCTAACATTAAAAATGCTGAGTTAATGCCTAAACTTAACCTTAAACAATTTGACATTTGATGTTTGGAACAACTTCAAAATGTGATGTTTGAGAAACATTAATGAACGTCTAATTCTGACATGAGACTGTGAGAGCTGATACAGTCTTCTATGGATCATATCCATACCATGCATATGGAGCCTTAATCAAAGACAAATAGCTGAAAATAGATGGGATTGACTATATAGCGACTCCCAGGCTTGGAAATGTACTGATTTTAGGGGCTAAGCCATTTTTCCTTCAAGAGGTGCCCAATCTGCCAGGGCAACAAGGTCATCTGCTAGGGCACCAATGCCATTAACCAAAATGGGCAATTGAATAGTGTAGGTGATAGCCTATGCATATTGGCTACAGCCTGTCAAGTCTAGACAGATGCTGACATGAGGGAGTCGCAGGTAAATGTATGACTTTTACTTACATATATCGGCTAAACGCCAGTCATGTTTGACAAATATAACGTAGGATCCTTATTAATATGAAAAGGATTGATTCTGTCGACATACTTGAGGCACTGTTCATTCAGATAGAAGAGAATGGCCAGTTCCTGATGCACACTGCATCACCCACCTTGCAATCTGAGTGGAGGCAGTCAACATTTTGAAACTGTTGAACCATAAACATAATTGTTTAAAACCTGGAAGTGTTTTGTCATTCTATGAGGCATGTCTTACCATGTCCCAACCATATGAATGTTAAGGGGATTATTTTATGAACATTTCCCCATATGTCATTGAAACTAGTAACATTCACCTGGAACTTGGAACATTCACCTTTATAGCCCACTGCCATGTGCGCATTGCTGTGCTTATAATGTGACGAAATAGCCTAATAGTTTATCCTGCTTTGGAGTTGCGGTGGTTGTAAGAAGGATCCGATCATGTGAAAGGCATTGGCTAATAAGAATTAAGATATCTGAGCGAGCCATATGTGAGAGGTGCATCGGAGCTGTGCTTCGGAGTACGGCGATTGGCAGCTGGGAGAAGGGAATTGTAATTAGCCTATTATATTCAGCCCAAGGGCACAATGGGAACTGTCCACAAGGCATGGATTTTTTTAGGGGGCATTACGGCCACACAAGTGGGCATGGCCGTCAATGCCCCCGGGAAAATCGAGGCCTGGCGACTCCTATGAAAGCAGGAGCAAAGGAAAAAGGGAGAGGGAGAGAAAAGGAGTGCTGTCAGATTAGATTTGGGTCAGAAAGGGAGGGAAGAGCCAGTGGGGCAGAGGGTGTTACATATGGACGATATTCATCTCTTTTCCTTGCTCACTCTCTCTTTGTCTCACTACCACTTTCTATCCCTCTGTCCCTCCCCCCATCTCTCTCGCTCTTGCTCTCTCTACTCAATACCTCACTATCTCACACCTGCAATATAGGGGGAGGGAAGGGGAAAAGAAGATGAAAACATCACCTTCTCCTCTCCTCATCCCCCTCTCTTTCCTAATGAAGACTAAAGTGATCTTTCTACTCTAATGCTCTAATTCGGCAATAAGAGATGGGAACTGATAGAGATTGATAGAGATGGATTGAGATATAGTGATAAAGAAAGGAGAGACAGACAGGGAGTGAGGATTAAGATATAGAGAGGCATAGAGAGGCAGGATTTGAGGTAGAAAGAAGAGCAGGAAAGGAAGTGAGAGAAAGTGAGGAGCTTTTATGTGACTGAGAGACAGATAGGGTGATGGGAGATGAGACGGGATGAGTAAAGTTAGAGAGATATTTTGAGAGCAGGAGTGAAAGAGCAATAGGTTAAGAGAGAGAGAGAGAGAGAGATGGTGTAATTGTGATGGTAATAGGGTTTGTCAGGAGCACCTGTCAGGGTCGAGCTGAAGCGGCTCCGGAGCGAGGGGGGCGATGGAGGAGAGGTATGAAATAGGGGATTGGAGTCAGGATCCCTCTGAGGAGAGTCCTATATCCATGGCAGGATTACCTGATTGCCAATTTGTGTCCGTCTCCAGACATCACACATATAAAACACACACTCGCATTCACTGCAGGGGAAGGATGGAGTTGATTGGACAGGCTCTTGGTGCCTAACGAGGTGTCTATGGCAATCACAGACCAGCTGCTTTGTGATTGGAAGAGAAGGCTTGTATTCACATAATTTCTAGATGAAAAGAGAGTGCTACACTGATTATCTTCTAAAACCCAGCTTAGAAAATCAAAGTGACCTTCATGGGAGAGATCTCAGATATTTATGAGTACAGAGTATGTTGGCTTAGGCAGATTTATGTTTTAAACATACAGGTGTTAGTTAACCTGAGAATTGTATTAAATGCCCACCCAGATGCCTGGAGCGAGGCAGAGAGAAGAGACAGTGAGAGGGAAGGGCTGGGTATGGATCCTCAGAGAAAGACTGGTCCTCGGATCAGAAAATATTGACAGGCTATAACCCAAACACCCAGTTATGTCTGACACTGTCTGACACCCATCATTAACAAACACACAAACACAAACACACACACACACACACACACACACACACACACACACACACACACACACACACACACACACACACACACACACACACACACACACACACACACACACACACACACACACACACACACACACACACACACACACACACAGAGTTTGTGTGTGTCGTGGAGGGGTGAGTAGTGTGTATGTGTAGGGTAGTGGGCTGTATGCTTGGGATGCGGAGCACGTCAGAGGTCTGTGGAGTTTTATTTGCAGAAAAGCCTCATTAAAGAGGTGTAGGCTCATCTTAACACAGCTATCTCCAACCAGACCAGACCACACACACAGAGAGAGAGAGAGGGAGAGAGAGTGAGGGAGATGCTGAGGGAGACACTGAGGAACACTTAAAGCACACACACAGACACACATATGAAATACGATATAAAGCATCTTTCTCAGGTTGCTGTGGTATCACACAACGTTTAAGTGTGAGTGAATGGGTTTGTTCTCATCAGGATTTTACCTATCTCTCCCTCCAGACTCTCTCATCTTCTGGGTTTCTCTGCTCTTGTCCTCTATGATCTTTCCTTTGTCCTTAAACTATGTTCTCCTATTCATGTATATTTGCTTGTGTCAACTCCGCAGAGATTGCCTATGGTGTATATGTGTGCCTTTTAAATCTGTGCTTATGAATAAATAATAGATTCCTACGCACTCTGATTATTAAAGAAGCCATATTGCCAGGAACCCATGATGAAATTATATTGTAATTCATGCCTCTCCGATGAATAAACAGATATTTTTCCTTCTTGCAATTTCTTTCCTGTTTCTGTTCCAGTCAATTAAATCTAAAGCTCGGTTGTTTTGCGCTGAGACTCCCTGATGTTTGCATTTGTATGGTTTTTCACAACTGCTCTGAGATTCTTTTATAAAATTGTTCTGTTTCTAAATATACAGCCCTCCTTCTCCTCTATTCTAAAGCAGATGATTGCACTCACACTGCTTCACCAAGGCAAGAGTTCATACAACAACAACAAGGGAGAGAGGGAGAGGGAGAGGGCAAGGGAGAGAAAGAAAGAAAGAAAGAAAGAAAGAAAGAAAGAAAGAAAGAAAGAAAGAAAGAAAGAAAGAAAGAAAGAAAGAAAGAAAGAAAGAAAGAAAGAAAGAAAGAGAGCTTGAGGATGGGAGAGGAAAGGAGAGGATATATAAGGGATGGAAATATGGGAATATGAAGAGATGAGGAAGAGATTGGAGACACAAAGGAGAATGGAAGAGAGGCAGGTATAGAAAGAGAAGGAAACATAAGCAGAACCAATCAAGTGAACACAATCGAGAGCCCTTACGCTAAATTACTCTCCATCCTATAAAACTAAATGCTAAGTTGCTGTTATTTGGTAAATTTCACAATTTGATGGATGCCTCAACACTTCACATTAAGACCTCTTACCTCTATGTGACCCTGTGATAATCACATAAGCAGCATGGTGATGACACAGATAACACTGTACCCTCAACTTACTTCACACCCTCGATTCACGCAAAAGGCACAGACCTTGAAAACTGATACATAATCACCCACCCACACCCACGTCAGTCCTACCCTCATCCAGACATACAGTCCCTTCAGAAAGTATTCAGACCCCTTGACTTTTTTCACATTTTGTTACGTTAGACCCTTATTCTAAAATGGATTAAATAAAAATTTCCTCAGCAATCTACACACAATACCCCATAATGACAAAGCAAAAAAAAAAAACATGTATAATTTGTAAAAAAAAAAAGTATAATTTCCTTTCATTATAGTGTATTGTATGTAGATTGATGGGGGGTGGCTTTGACCTAACAAAATGTGGAAAAAGTCCAGCAGTCTGAATCCAGATCATGTCCAATCAATTGAATTTACCACAGGTGGACTCCAATCAAGTTGTAGAAACATCTCAAGGATGATCAACAGAAACAGGATGCACCTGATTGGACATGATTTGGAAAGGCACACAACAGTCTGTATAAGATCCCATAGTTGACAGTGCATGTCAGACCAAAAACCAAGCTATGATGTTGAAGGAATTGTGCGTAGCACTCCAAGACAGGATTGTGTCGAGGCACAGATCTGGGGAATGATACCAAAACATTTCTGCAGCATTTGAAGGTCCCCAAGAACACAGTGGCCTCCATCATTCTTAAATGGAAGGCTCTTCCTAGAGCTGGTCGCACGGTCAAACTGATCAATCAGGGGAGAAGGGCCTTGGTCAGGGAGGTGACTAAGAACCCGATGGTCACTCTGACAGAGCTCTAGAGTGCCTTTGTGGAGATGGGAGTACCTTCCAGAAGGACAATTAGGCCTTTATGATAGAGTGGCCAGATATAAGCCATTCCTCAGTAAAAGGCACATGACAGCCCACTTGGAGTTTGCCAAAAGGCACCTAAAGACTCTCAGACCCTGAGAAACAAGATTCTCTGGTCTGATGAAACCAAGATTGAGCTATTTGGTTTGAATGCCAAGCGTCACGTCTGGAGGAAACATGGCACCATCCCTATGGTGAAGCTTGGTGGTGGCATCATGCTGTGAGAAGATTTTTAGCGGCAGGGACTGGGAGACTAGTCAGGATCGAGACAAAAATGAACGGAGCATAGCACAGAGAGATCCTTGAAGAAAACCTGCTCCAGAGTGCTCAGGACCTCAGACTAGAGCAAATGTTCACCTTTCAACAGGACAACGACCCTAAGCACACAGCCAAGACAAAGCAGGAATGGCTTCAGGACAGGTCTTGGAATGTCCTTGAGTGGCCTAGTCAGAGCCCGGATCAAGCATCTCTGGAGAGACCTGAAAATAGCTGTGCAGCAATGCTCCCATCCAACCTGACAGAGCTTGAGAGGATCTGCAGAGAAGAATGAGAGAAACTCCCCAAATACAGGTGTGCCAAGCTTCTTCCGTCATACCCAAGAAGACTTGGGGCTATAATTGCTGCCAAAGGTGCTTTAACAAAGTACTGAGTAAAGGGTCTGAATACTTATGTAAATGTGATATTTCAGATGTTTTTTTATGAACAGTAAATTGCAAAAATTAGCAAAAAACTGTTTTTGCTTTGTCATTGTAGTGTATTGTGTGTAGACTGGTGAGGGTAAAACAACTATTTAATCAATTTTAGAATAAGGCTGATACCTACCTTTTAAATGTGTATCTTGCCCAATCTCTAATCAACATTTACACACACACACACACACACACACACACACACACACACACACACACACACACACACACACACACACACACACACACACACACACACACACACACACACACACACACACACACACACAGGATCAAAGTGACCGGCTAATACCGGTCACTTTGGTCCAGTCACATTAGCATAGCAAAAGAACACTGGCCCTCAATATGGACCTGGTAACCCTGGCAACCAGAACTGGTCAGTCCAGCCACTGAACCAAGCAAAATAACAGGACTCCTACTAGGGTGTACTAGGGTGTATCTCAACAGTCTATAGTGGTCTCCTCTCCTCTAATGGTTACCTTTCCTTTATCTCCACTAATTGAGGTTAAATCTAGTTGAAAACTCTTCTGCAAGACTGTCAAGTATTGAGTACCTGCCATAACTTTGTTCCACACACATGCACGCACGCACACACACACACACACACACACACACACACACACACACACACACACACACACACACACACACACACACACACACACACACACACACACACACACAAACAGAGTTTGTGTGTGTCGTGGAGGGGTGAGTAGTTAATTGTGTTCTACCTGACACCCTTACACAGTGAGTTAATTGTGTTCTACCTGACACCCTCACACAGTGAGTTAATTGTGTTCTACCTGACACCCTCACACAGTGAGTTAATTGTGTTCTACCTGACACCCTCACACAGTGAGTTAGTGTTCTACCTGACACCCTCACACAGTGAGTTAGTGTTCTACCTGACACCCTCACACAGTGAGTTAATTGTGTTCTACCTGACACCCTCACACAGTGAGTTAATTGTGTTCTACCTGACACCCTCACACAGTGAGTTAATTGTGTTCTACCTGACACCCTCACACAGTGAGTTAATTGTGTTCTACCTGACACCCTCACACAGTGAGTTAATTGTGTTCTACCTGACACCCTCACACAGTGAGTTAATTGTGTTCTACCTGACACCCTCACACAGTGAGTTAGTGTTCTACCTGACACCCTCACACAGTGAGTTAATTGTGTTCTACCTGACACCCTCACACAGTGAGTTAATTGTGTTCTACCTGACACCCTCACACAGTGAGTTAATTGTGTTCTACCTGACACCCTCACACAGTGAGTTAGTGTTCTACCTGACACCCTCACACAGTGAGTTAATTGTGTTCTACCTGACACCCTCACACAGTGAGTTAATTGAGTGGGCAGACTCTCTGCCCCGCTGTTGACCTCGTCTGAGTGTTACCACACACCATGCTGTATGAGCCTATAATAATAACTAGAAGAGAAAGAACAAACACATCACGAAACCGTGTGTGTGCGTGTGCCGTGTGTGGGTTAATTCAGTGGAGTGACATGTTGCAGCACAACAAAAGATACAGGCTGCTAAAAATATATGTTATTAACAGATTGTAGAAACCCTCAGCACAATGACAATATGCAGGAAATATCCCAGGTGGACCCAATCTGGAACAAAGAATCACTACTGGTATCTCTTCCCCAATTCATCTCATCTCTACATTGTTTAGTATATTGTAGTTTAATCATCATTTATGGGGTGCTTAATATATTGATCCTGTTAAACACTTGTAAAAGTGTTTTATGGAAATGTGTTTCTTACATATCCCAATTCACCCTGAGACACCCGCAGGGAGTGGGGTCACGGCCAGGGTCACCATTGTCCAGCACCCCTGGAGCAATAGAGGATTAAGTGCCTTGCTTAAGGGCACAGCGACAGATTTCTTACCTTGTCGGCTCTGGGATTCAAACCTCAGATTCAACCTTTTGGTTACTGGCACAATGCTCTAACCTCGAGGCTACCTGCCACCTGTTTTACACTGGTAACTCTGAACTGTGTTGGCGTCCTTTTAGACAAGAAACTCCTTTTGACTAGTTATTTGGAACTCATCATCAGAGGTGTGATGGGGAAGTTTTAAGATAAGGAACTTTTTTTAAAGCTCTTTGTGGTCATTTTTCCCTCTCTTTCCTCTGTGTGTTGTTTCCTGCCAAGCTGCATTGAGACGGAGCCTTAGAAAGACAGAGCTCTTTAATGAGCGTATCGATCAGCTGTTCTCACACCCCTATTTCCAAAGAGAGAAAAGCTTTAGAAAGCTTTACACTCACAACGTGGGCTTTTTCCAAAGGACCACAGGGAACTCTGCTTTGTGCCTGTAAAATTCAATTTACCTTTTCACAGATGGGCAGAACTGCAGCCGGTGTTTAATATATACACACAGAAACAAATGCACACACACACACAGACACACACACACACACAGTACAAGTCAAAAGTTTGGACACACCTACTCATTCAAGGGTTTTTCTTTCTTGACTATTTTCTACATTGTAGAATTATAGTGAAGACATCAAAACTATGAAAGAACACATATGGAATCATGTATTAACCAAAAAAGTGTTAAACAAATCAAAATATATTTTTGATTTTAGATTCTTCAAAGTAGCTTTTTCCTTGATGACAGCTTTGCACACTCTTGGCATTCTCTCAACCAGCTTCATGAGGTTGTAACCTGCAATGCATTTAAATTATCAGGTTATACAGAAGATAGCCCTATTTGGTAAAAGACCAAGTCGATATTATGGCAAGAACAGCTCAAATAAGCAAAGAGAAACGACAGTCCATCATGACTTTAAGACATGATGGTCAGTCAATCTGGAAAATTTCAAGAACTTTGAAAGTTTCTTCAAGTGCAGCCACAAAAACCATCAAGGGCTATGATGAAACTGACAGTACCCCGTAATGTCAAAGTGTAATAATGTTTTTCTACATTTTTACATATTAATTTAAAATGAAAAGCTGAAATGTCTTGACTAAATAAGTATTCAACTCCTTTCTTATATAAATCTTGTTGGGGCCGTGGTTCCGAGGTGGGAACATAAATCAGCGGAAATTTCAAGAGCGCCACGTATAGTTTTTGATAAAACTCAAACTTTCATTAAAATGCACATACAATGTACTGAATTAAAGCTACACTCGTTGTGAATCTATCCACCAAGTCAGATTTGTAAAATGCTTTTCGGCGAAAGCATGAGAAGCTATTATCTGATAGCATGTATCCCCCAAAATACTTCAACGTCACCTAACGACAGATTTTGCGATAGCCGGGGGCTACTCAAAACGCAGAAATAAAATATAAAACATTCATTACCTTTGACGAGCTTCTTTCTTGGCACTCCTAGATGTCCCATAAACATCATTTTGGGTCTTTTTTCGATTAAATCGGTCCATATATAGCCTAGATATCGATCTATGAACACTGTGTGAACAATGGAAAAAAATAGCGTTTTCTAACGTAACGTCATTTTTTCAAATTAAAAAAGTCGATGATAAACTTTCACAAAACACTTCGAAATACTTTTGTAATGCAACTTTAGGTATTAGTACACGTTAATAAGCGATAAAATTGATCACGAGGCGATGTCAATTCAGATTCCAAGAACACAGGATGAGATGTTACTATCCTTTGTGCAAGCACTTCCAAGAGTTAATGAACAGTGAGCGTGGTGAAATTTGGGGAGCGCATCGTCAGTAGTGTACCTTTGGTTCCTAGGGTGTTTCGGCCTTTCACACTATACACCCTCCCCAAAGGCGGCCAGCGACAGGGTGATCAATCCTACGCTTGCGTCCCATTCCCAATTAGTCATAGGAGTTGCCTTGTTGTTGATAGCCAACATCCCATGGGACTATGCATGGCAGGGGCGTCCTCCTCCCTGAGTCAAGCATTGTTGACCGCATACCTCCTGGCCCTCTCACTTCGGGGCCCAGCTGGGGTCTTTCCTCTTCATCCAGAGCCACTGACTGCTGCCTTCTGCCGCCTCTGATACAGCTTTGATTGCCGAACGCTGGCTCTGGCCCTTAATTCCCAGGTCTCTAAGCAGTCTGGTTGTAGATGTTGCCACAAAACCTCTGCAGCCCACCTCCACTGGTCGGACTTCTGTGTTCCAGCCATGATGCCGTGCTTCGGCAGCTAGATCAGCATAGCGCAGATGTTTTCGCTCATAAGCCTCATCTACTGAGTTTTCCCAGGGTACTGTGAGCTCAATGATGAAGACCTTATTGAGTGAACGGGACCAGAGCACCATGTCAGGTCTTAGGGTGGTGGTTGCGATCTCCGGAGGAAACACAAGTTGCCGGCCAATGTCAGCTAGCATTTTCCAGTCGCGGGCCAAGCACAGCTGGTCTCGCTCTAATGGTGTAGAGCCGCTCTTCGGTGGTTTAGCCCCTTCGCGGACAAAGTTTGTCCGTAAGGAGTGTGATGCTGCTGTGGGTGGTAGGGAGTTGGTGGCAGCTCGCTTGTCCTCCAGGGCGGACGCAAGGTTTTTAAGGACTTGGTTGTGACGCCAAGTGTAGCATCCTTGGGTGAGGCTTGTTTTACACCCTGTGAGAATGTGCCTGAGGTTGGCTGGCATGGAACAGAGGGCACAGTCCGGATCTTCACCATACCATTGGTGAAGATTAACTGGTGTTGGAAGGACGTCATATGTTGCTCTGATGGAAAAGCTCAACCGCCTCGCTTCCATGGCCCACAGATCCTTCCAGCTGATCTTCCTCTTCTCCACACTGTCCCATCGAGTCCACTGTCCCTGTTTGGCAAGAGAGACTGCCTTGGCCCACCTTGCAGCCTCCTCCTGATGGCGTACTTCCTGCACTACCATCTTCCGCCGCTCTGGTGCAGTGGCCTTACTCCAAGCAGCACGGCTAGTTAGCCCAAGGCCTCCTCTCCCTTGCTGAACATGACCCACAATGTCAGCATGTCTGAGGGCTGCTGTTGCCTCCTGGACTGCTTTTCCTGGCCTCCATTTGCGCCCAGTTGCCAAGGTCGGCGCGTTGTTGCTCACCACTGGGTCTTGAGATTCATTCAGTGTCATCTGGAGCCTGGTTTTTGCACACTTGAATTCCTCTGTTAGACTGGTGAGGGGCAGCTTGAGGACACCATCTCCATAGAGGCCTATGGTGGTAAGGCATCGTGGAACTCCGAGCCACTTCTTTAAGTAGCCTGTGACTCCTCTTTCCATCTTCTCCACTGTTGAGATTGGAACCTCATACAGTGCTAAGGGCCACAACACCCGGGGTAGGAGACCAAACTGCAGACACCAGGCCTTTAACTTTCCAGGTAGCTGGGTGTTGTCGATGGACTGTAGGCTACTACTGATGTCTTTGTGCAGCTGTTGCACCTGGTCTTTATCCTTCAGGCTTGCATCATACCACCTTCCAAGGCTTTTTACCGGCTGCTCAGACACTGTTGGGATTTGGTCATCTCCGATGAAGAATTTCAGGTCAGAGAGTACTCCCTTCACAATCGAGATGCTGCGTGACTTGGATGGTTTAATCTTCATACGGGCCCAGCTGATGTTCTCCTCGAGTTTTCTGAGCAGTCTCCCGGTGCATGGGACAGTGGTGGTCAATGTTGTAATGTCGTCCATGTAGGCTCTGAGTGGAGGGAGGCGGAAACCAGAGTCGACTCGCTGTCCACCAACAACCCATTTTGAGGATCTGATGATAACCTCCATTGCCATTGTGAATGCCAACGGAGAAATGGTACATCCCGCCATTATACCTACATTCAGGCACTGCCATGAGGTGGTGAACTCTGAGGTGGTGAAGCAGAACTGCAGATCCTGGAAGTACGACTTCACCAGGTTTGTGATGGTGTCCGGTATGTGGAAAAATCTGAAGGCAGACCACAGGAGTTCATGGGGCACAGAGCCAAATGCATTGGCGAGGTCGAGGAAGACTACATGGAGGTCCCTTTTCTCCACCTTGGCCATTTGGATCTGGTGCCAGATCATGCTGGAATGTTCCAAGCAGCCAGAGAACCCTGATATTCCTGCCTTCTGTACAGATGTATCGACGTATGCATTCCTTTGCAGGTACTCGGCCATCCTCTGGGCAATGACCCTAAAGAAGATTTTACCCTCGACATTCAGTAAGGAGATTGGGCGGAATTGGCTGATGTTCACTGCATCCTTCTCCTTAGGGATCAGGACCCCGCCTGCCCTACGCCACACTTTGGGTATTATCTTCTTCTGCCAAGCTGTTCTCATAAGCCCCCAGAGGAACCTCAGGACGTCTGGTGCGTTCTTATACACTTTGTACGGGACTCCATTTGGCCCCGGGGCTGATGCTGTTCTTGCCCGTCGAACTGTGTTTTCCACCTCTTTCCATGTCGGAGGGCTGGTCGCAATATGATGTTCTGGGGGTTCAATAGGTGGGATATCTGATGGGATGGCCAGATGTTCATGTCGCTTTGAGTCAAAGTTTGTTGTTCTCAGGTGCTCCTCTAGGTCTTTCTTTGTTGTTTTTAGAGCTCCACTTTTTTCCTTTGTGAAGAGACTTTTAAGGAACTTGAAGGGATCTTTATAGAATCGAGTTCTAGTTTGTTCTTTCTTCCTTCTGCATTTCCGTAGGTTCTCTGCTCTACGGAGGGATGCCAACCGGGTTTTGATGTCAGCCTGAAGTGCCTCTATGCCCTCCTTTTCCACTTCCGAGGCCTTCTTCCACTGTTTCTTAAGCTGCCGCCTTTCTTGAACGAGGCGCTTGATTTCTTGTTGCCTCCTGGAAACTGGTGGGGTTGGAACCTTTCTCCCGCCTTTTGCCTCTTCCACTCCAAATCTTTCTGTCCCGTACTCATAGATGATGTCCCCCATCCTCTCCAACTTCTTCTCCACTGTGCCTCGAAGTTTCTCGAGGGTCAAGGTAAGGTCAGTATTCACTGTTTCCCACAACTTCTTGTCACTGGCGCCAGGCCACTTCACATACGGTCTGTGCCCTGGTAGTCTCCTCTCGACTGCAGGTCTGGGAGGCTGGGTGAGTTCCACTCCTGTTGTTGGTTCCACCTCAGTTGCTACTTCGGTGCTTGAGTTTACGTCCTCCATGACAGTGGTACTGATGCACTGCAAACTATGGTTTGCGTCCAGTTGCTGTGCTTCATTCGACTGATTTGATCGCTTTCGCAGAAAGTAATCAATGCGAGTTCTCTGTCTCTCTTTACCCAAACACCCCTTCTTCCCCTGGTGGATCCTCAACCCATGGTGTGATGTAACTTTCCTCCAACCACAGACACATACCTGCATCTGTTTGTGGCCCACTGTTGCAGCAGAACTTGTGACAGTTGCTGTGGTGTTCTCTTGTGCTGTGCTCTCATTAGTCGTAGTCGTTTCCAGTCCAGTCGTTACCATGTTGTCAGCCGATGAGTCATCTTCCGCCCCCGCTCTCGCAGACTCTAGGGGTATTCTCGTATGTTGACTTTCTGTAGCTAAAGCGGGTGTTTCCAACATACTGCGAAGCATGGGAAACTACAGAAATGGGAAGCTACCCCATGACTGTCCCAGTGGGGTCTATTCCCTCCTGTCAGCCGTCTCTCCGTGCCGCCACAAGGACTTTCCCCTGTTGTCAGCTGATCTTTCTCAGCAGTCACTGGACAAGTCCAGATATTCAGATTCCAAGAACACAGGATGAGATGTTACTATCCTTTGTGCAAGCACTTCCAAGAGTTAATTCTATAGGTGTCAGTCTGGAAATGCTGTCCGGATAAATCTCAACCAAAATATCCGGTCGGAGACCAGAAGAAATGCGCTGCCTTGCGTCTGTTTGACCAAGAAACAAATAGTAGGCAAATGACAAGACTCTAGACAACGTATGGAAGCTGTAGGTATTGCAACCTCGACCTCATTTAATCCGGTTCACCTTTAACAATCCTTGGAAGTGGCGCATGGATATTTTTTTCCATTTTCAGTGATCAGATTTTCCTGCACTTTTCGATGAAACGCACGTTCTGTTATAGTCACAGCCGTGATTTAACCAGTTTTAGAAACGTCTGAGTGTTTTCTATCCACACATACTAATTATATGCATATACTATATTCCTGGCATGAATAGCAGGGCGCTGAAATGTTGCACGATTTTTAACAAAAAGCTGCGAATTTTCGCAGCTTCCCTAAGAGGTTTTAAGGCAAGCCTAAATAAGTTCAGGAGTAAAATGTGCTTAAAAAGTCACATAATAAGTTGGTATGGGTATGCTTGTAATCGTTACGGACTGGGGAGTTTTTCAGGATAAAAAGTACATTGAATAGAACTAAGCACAGGCAAAATCCTAGAGGAAACCGGTTTCAGTCTGCTTTCCAACAGACACTGAGATGAATACACCTTTCAACAGGATAATAACCTTAAACTCAAGGCCAAATCTTAACCGGAGTTGCTTACCAAGACAGTGATTGTTCCTTTTGACTTAAATCTACTTGAACATCTATGGCAAGACCTGAAAATGGTTGTCTAGCAGTGATCAACAACCAATTTGACAGAGCTTGAAGAATTTTGAAAAGAATAATAGACAAATATTATACAATACAGGTGTGGAAAGCTCTTAGAGACTTACCCAGAAAGACACACAGTTGTAAATGCTGCCAAAGGTGCTTCTACAAAGTATTAACGCAGCGGTGTGAATACTGATGTAAATTATCTATTTCTATATTTAATTTTCAATACATTTGTAAAACTTTTAAAAAGACATGTTTCACTTTGTCATGATGGGGGATTGTGTGTAGATGGGTGAGAATTCTTTTTTTTAAATCCATTTTGAATTCAGGCTGTAACAAAACAAAATGTGGAAAAAGTCAAGGGGTATGAATACTTTCTGAATCCACACAAAAGGAAAATGGAAATTGCTAGCGCCAATGAATGTGTGTCTGTATATTTATACAGTATGTAATGTATATGTGTGTGTGCGTGTGTGTGCGAGCAGGCTCAGGGAGGTGTAACCCAGCCCTGTGTGAATCTCTGTGTTCTCTCTGACTGAGATAGGGCTCAGTCTCGCTCCAGTTCTCTCTCTCTGCATCACATTACCTCTCCACCCCCACCCAGAAAACAGCACAGAGAGAGGATAAGGGAGAAGGAGACAGAGGGAGGAAACAAAGAACAAACGAGAGGGCTGCTGAAACTGGGTTGGGCTGCAATGCCCTGTGTATAGGCTTACAGCATCTGATGTGAACACAGAGGTGGAAGAGGGAGATGGGAGAGAGAGAAGGATGAAGAGAGATGGGAGGGAGAGATTGATGAAGAAAGAGAGGAGGGAGAGAAGGCTAGAGAGAGGGGAGGGAGAGAGACGAGAGGGGAAAGGGGGAGAGAAGAAGCAAGAGAGAGGGGATAAGAGAGGAGAGAGAGGGAGAGAAGAGAGAGTGGAGATGGAAAATGAGAGTGAATTTGTTGAAACAAAAAAAGGAGAAATGAGATAGAGAAAGATATGATAGATATATAAGAAAGCGAGAGAAAGGGAATCAATGTCCATGAATATGATTACTTTGTCAGGTTGTGTTAGTGAGTAAAGCTCTCCAGCGTCGCTCTGCATCTGTGTGTGTCACCCAGATGCTTCATTTCTGCAGATTTTTAATGAGGAAGAAATTGCCTCGCTCGTTGCCTGCGCCTCTGTAATTTCTGACGCGCTGAAAGAGAAAGAAAACACTTGTGTAGCATCCAGAGTAATATTGCCTCTCTGGCGTGATGCGAATGTGAAATGTTTACAGATTATTTCTAAATATACAGACACTATGCTCCTGTAGGAATAGCCAAGTGCTGATCATTGATTTACATTGAATTTAGCTTACGCTATTTCTAATTTCTAATGCTGATTTATCTTATTGTTTTCTCTCCACTTTTACATCAGGATAGACATAGACTACAAACAGATCAGAGAGGAATCGAGAGGGGACTTCTATAACTCTCTGGGACAACAGAGTGGAAAGTCTCTGTAAACACTTGAAACAGAGTTTGAGCTCACCTGATCAGGCTATTGATCTACTGCTGAGGGATATGCACACACACATCTCTCTGTATATTTGGCAGTCTGTCAAAGCTGAGATTTAGCTCTGATCTGAATCAGGGTCTGAATAGAGAAGAAGAATGAGAAAAGGCAGTGCTGCGGATAGCAAAGCCCAGATTGGTGAACGGGCCTCCATGACTCCATACCAGACCTGTTACTAATGGAGCAGTGACCTCTCCTGGTTGAGCTATGTACTGCATCTCTATCTGCTTACTGTGAAAACATAATTGTTTAATTTTTTATTTTATTTAACCTTTATTTAACTAGGCAAGTCAGTTAAGAACAAATTCTTATTTACAATGACGGCCTACCAAAAGGCAAAAGGCCTCCTGCGGGGACGGGGGATGGGATTAAAAATACAAAATAAAATACAAAATATAGGCCAAAACACGCATCACAACAAGAGAGACACCACAACCCTACATAAAGAGAGATTTAATTCAATCAAAGAAAACACAGCTATCAAACAGACACAGGTGAAGTTGTATTGATGAAATATATAGCCAGACCATGCTGTACAGCTACAGTTGAAGTCGGAAGTTTACATACACTTAGGTTGGAGTCATTAAAACTTGTTTTTCAACCACTCCACAAATTTCTTATGAACAAACTATAGTTTTGGCAAGTCGTTTAGGATATACACTTTGTGCATGACACAAGTAATTTTTCCAACAATTGTTTACAGATTATTTCACTGTATCACAATTCCAGTGGGTCAGAAGTTTACATACACTAAGTTGACTGAGCCTTTAAACAGCTTGGAAAACTCCAGAAAATTATGCCATGGCTTTAGAAGCTTCTGATAGGTTAATTTACATAATTTAAGTCAAATGGAGGTGTACCTGTGGATGTATTTCAAGGCCTACCTTCAAACTCAGTGCTTCTTTGCATGACATCATGGGAAATCAAAAGAAATGAGCCAAGACCTCAGAAAAAAAATTGTAGACCTCCAAAAGTCTGCTACATCCTTGGGAGCAATTTCCAAATGCCTGAAGGTACCACGTTCATCTGTACAAACAATAGTACGCAAGTATAAACACCATGGGACCACGCAGCGGTCATACCGCTCAGGAAGGAGACGTGTTCTGTCTCCTAGAGATGAACATACTTTGGTGCGAAAAATGTGAATCAATCCCAGAACAACAATAAAGGACGTTGTGAAGATGCTGGAGGAAACAGGTACAAAAGTATCTATATCCACAGTAAAACGAGTCCTATATCGACAATCTGAAAGGCCGCTCAACAAGAAGCTACTGCTCCAAAGCCGCCATAAAAAAGCCAGACTACGGTTTACAAATGCACATAGGACAAAGATCGTACATTTTGGAGAAATGTCCTCTGGTCTGATGAAACAAAAATTGAACTGTTTGGCCATAATGACCATCATTATGTTTGGAGGAAAAAGGGGGATGCTTGCAAGACGAAGAACACCATCCCAACCATGAAGCACGGGGGTGGCAGCATCATGTTGTGGGGGTGATTTGTTGCAGGAGGGACTGGTGCGCTTTACAAAATAGATGACATCATGAGGTGGGAAAATTATGTGGATATATTGAAGCAACATCTCAAGACATCAGTCAGGATGTTAAAGCTTGGTCGCAAATGGCTCTTCCAAATGGACAATGACCCCAAGCAAACATCCAAAGCATACTTCCAATTTCAAGGTATTGGAGTGGCCATCACAAAGCCCCTGGGCAGAACTGAAAAAGCGTGTGTGAGCAAGGAGGTCTACAAACCTGACTCAGTTACACCAACTCTGTCAGGAGGAATGGGCCAAAATTCACCCAACTTATTGTGGGAAGCTTGTGGAAGGCTACCTGAAACGTTTGATCCAAGTTAAACAATTTAAAGACAATGCTACCAAATACTAATTGAGTATATGTAAACTTCTGACCCACTGGGAATGTGATGAAGAAATAAAAGCTGAAATAAATCATTCTCTCTACTATTATTCTGACATTTCACATTCTTAAACTAAATTGGTGATCCTAACTGACCTAAGACAGGGAAATTTTACTAGGATTAAATGTCAGGAATTGTGGAAAACTGCGTTTAAATGTATTTGGCTAAGGTGTATGTAAACTTCCGACTTCAACGGTATAGTGATAAGAATACTTGTCCACTGATTCTGTCTAGGCTGTGAGTAACAGTAATCACTGTGCAGCTCTCAGATGTCTTTCTAGATGCAGCCTATTGAGTTGTGAGCCTCTGAGTGGCTCGTATCAAAGCCTCTCAGTTTCCCATCCTTACTTAGTTTTACACAGCTATCTCTTCGCAAAGATCCATTCTCTCTCAAACTACTGGGGAATGGCATCAGAGTGAATGGCGGATGTTTTATGTTTTTTTTATGCATCGACAGGACAGAACAGCAGAATCCGGTGGGTGTCTCTTTAATAACAACAGCTGGTGTGGAATCTGTAATATTAAGGACGATTCGAGGTTCTACTCACCTGAGTTAGAATACCTCATGATCATTTGTAGACCATACTATTGACCATAATATTTTCGTGGATGTCTATTTACCACCACAAACCGATGCTGGCACTAAGACTGCACTCAACAAGCTGTATAGGGCCATAAGCAAACAAGAAATTGCTCATCCAGAGGCCGCGCTCCTGGTGGCTGGTTCTTTTAATGAAGGAAAGCTCAAATCGTTTTACCTCATTTCTACCCGCATGTCACCTGTGCTACTAGAACAGGGGTGTCAAACTCATTCCACGGATGGCCGAGTGTCTGCAGGTTTTTGATTTTTCCTTTCAATTAAGACCGAGACCAGGATTTCCCAAACTCGTTCCTGGGGGCCCACTCTAGGTGCACATTTTGGTTTTTGCACTTGCACTCAAAACTGATTTAAATAACCAAGTTTGGGAAACCCTGACCTAAACAACCAGGTGAGGGGTTCCTTACTAATTAGTGACCTAAATGCATCAATCAAGTACAAGGGTAGAGTGAAAACCTGCAGACTCTCAGCCCTCCACAGAAAGAGATGGAGATGTGAACTAGAGGATAAGATTTCTAGATCATCTTTACTCCACATACAGAGATAAATACAAAGCTCCCCCTCGCCCTCCATTTGGCAAATCGTACCATAACTCTATCCTCCTGATTCCTGCTTACAAGCAAAACATTTAAACAGGAAGTACCAGTGATGCGCTCAATACGGAAGGGGTCCGATGAATTGGATGCTAACCTACAGGACTGTTTCGCTAGCACAGACTGGAATATGTTTCGATTCATCCAATGGCATTGAGGTGTTTGCAACATCAGTCACCAGCTTCATTAATACGTATGTTGGCGACATTGTCCCAATAGTGACCATACATACACATACAATGCCTTGCAAAAGTTTTCACCCCCTAGGAGTTTTTCTTATTTTGTTGCATTACAACCTGTAATTTAAATGTATTTTTATTTGGATTTCATGCAATGGACATACACAAATAGTCCAAATTGGTGAAGTGAAATTTAAAAAATAACTAAAATAATTTTAAAAAACGGAAAAGTGTTGTGTGCATATGTATTCACCCCCTTTGCTATGAAGCCACTAAATAAGATCTGGTGCAACCAATTACCTTCAAAAGTTACATAATTTGTGAAATAAAGTCCACCTGTGTGTAGTCTAAGTGTCACATGATCTGTCACATGATCTCAGTATATAAACAGTCGTGGCCAAAAGTTTTGAGAATGACACAAATATAACTTTTCACAAAGTTTGCTGCTTCGGTGTCTTTAGATATTTTTGTCAGATGTTCTATGGAATACTGTATAATTACAAGCATTTCATTAGTGTCAAAGGCTTTTATTGACAATTACATGAAGTTGATGCAAAGAGTCAATATTTGCAGTGTTGACCCTTCTTTTTCAAGACCTCTACAATCCGCCCTGGCATGAAGTCAATTAACTTCTGGGCCACATCCTGACTGATGGCAGCCCATTCTTGCATAATCAATGCTTGGAGTTTGTCAGAATTTGTGGGTTTTTGTTGGTCCACACGCCACTTGAGGATTGACCACAAGTTCTCAATTGGATTAAGGTCTGTGGAGGTTCCTGGCCATGGACCCAAAATATCGATGTTTTGTTCCCTGAGCTACTTTGTTATCACTTTTGCCTTATGGCAAGGTGCTCCATCATGCTGGAAAAGGCATTGTTCGTCACCAAACTGTTCCTGGATGGTTGGGAGAAGTTGTTCTCGGAGGATGTATTGGTACCATTCTTTATTCATGGCTGTGTTCTTAGGCAAAATTGTGAGTGAGCCCACTGAGAAGCAACCCCACACATGAATGGTCTCAGGATGCTTTACTGTTGACATGACACAGGACTGATGGTAGCGCTCACCTTGTCTTCTCCGGACAAGCTTTTTTCCGGATGCCCGAAACAATCGGAAAGGGGATTCATCAGAGAAAATGACTTTACCCCAGTCCTCAGCAGTCCAATCCCTGTACCTTTTGCAGAATATCAGTCTATCCCTGATGTTTCCCTGGAGAGAAGTGGTTCTTTGCTGCCCTTCTTGACACCAGGCAATCCTCCAAAAGTCTTCGCCTCACTGTGCATGCAGATGCACTCACACCTGCCTGCTGCCATTCTTGAGCAAGCTCTGTACTGGTGGTGCCCCAATCCTGCAGCTGAATCAAATTTAGGATACGGTCCTGGTGCTTGCTGGACTTTCTTGGGCACCCTGAAGCCTTCTTCACAACAATTGAACCGCTCTCCTTGAAGTTCTTGATGATCCGATAAATGGTTGATTTAGATGCAATCTTACTGGCAGCAATATCATTGCCTGTGAAGCCCTTTTTGTGCAAAGCAATGATGACGTCACATGTTTCCTTGCAGGTAACCATGGTTGACAGAGGAAGAACAATGACTCCAAGCACCACCCTCCTTTTGAAGCGTCCAGTCTGTTATTCAAACTCAATCAGCATGACAGAGTGATCTCCAGCCTTGTCCTCGTCAACACTCACACCTGTCTTAACATAAGGATTTTTTAAAATGATTTATATGTTTACATTTACTTTTGATACTTAAGTATATATGGATTACTAGGACAAGTACTCAGAGCATGTGCTGACCAGCTAGCAAGTGTTTTCACTGACATTTTCAACCTCTCTCTGACCCAGTCTGTTACAAGCAAATTATCATAGTCCTTGTGCCTACGAACGCCACGGTAACCTGTCTAAATGACTACTGCCCCGTAGTACTCATATCTGTAATGCTTTGAAAGGCTGGTCAAGGCTCACATCACCATCATCCCAGAAACCCTGAACCCACTCATATTTGCATATTGCCCCAACAGATCCATAGATGACGGCATCTCTTTTGCACTCCACACTGCCTTTTCCCACATGGACAAAAGGAACACCTACAATGGGGCAAAAAAGTATTTAGTCAGCCACCAATTGTGCAAGTTCTCCCACTTAAAAAGATGAGAGAGGCCTGTAATTTTCATCATAGGTACACTTCAACTATGACAGACAAAATGGGGAAAAAAATCCAGAAAATCACATTGTAGGATTTTTAAAGAATTTATTTGCAAATTATGGTGGAAAATAAGTATTTGGTCAATAACAATAGTTTATCTCAATACTTTGTTATATACCCTTTGTTGGCAATGACAGAGGTCAAACGTTTTCTGTAAGTCTTCACAAGGTTTTCACATACTGTTTCTGGTATTTTGGCCCATTCCTCCATGCAAATCTCCTCTAGGGCAGTGATGTTTTGGGGCTGTTGCTGGGCAACACGGACTTTCAACTCTTTCCAAAGATTTTCTATGGGGTTGAGATCTGGAGACGAGCTAGGCCACTCCAGGACCTTGAAATGCTTCTTACGAAGCCACTCCTTCGTTGCCCGGGCGGTGTGTTTGGGATCATTGTCATGCTGAAAGACCCAGCCACGTTTCATCTTCAATGCCCTTGCTGATGGAAGGAGGTTTTCTCTCAAAATCTCACGATTACATGGCCCCATTCATTCTTTCCTTTACACGGATCAGTCGTCCTGGTCCCTTTGCAGAAAACCAGCCCCAAAGCATGATGTTTCCACCCCCATGCTTCACAGTAGGTATGGTGTTCTTTGGATACAACTCAGCATTCTTTGTCCTCCAAACACGACGAGTTGAGTTTTTACCAAAAAGTTTGATTTTGGTTTCATTGGACCATATGACATTCTGCCAATCTTCTTCTGGATCATCCAAATGCTCTCAAGCAAACTTCAGACGGGCCTGGACATGTACTGGCTTAAGCAGGGGGACACGTCTGGCACTGCAGGATTTGAGTCCCTGGCGGCGTAGTGTGCTACTGATGGTAGGCTTTGTTGCTTTGGTCCCAGCTCTCTGCAGGTCATTCACTAGGTCGCCCCGTGTGGTTCTGGGATTTTTGCTCACTGTTCTTGTGATAATTTTTTACCCTACGGGGTGAGATCTTGCGTGGAGCCCCAGATCGGGGGAGATTATCAGTGGTCTTGTATGTCTTCCATTTCCTAATAATTGCTCCCATAGTTGATATCTTCAAACCAAGCTGCTTCCCTATTGCAGATTCAGTCTTCCCAGCCTGGTGCAGGTCTACAATTTTGTTTCTGGTGTCCTTTGACAGCTCTTTGGTCTTGGCCATACTGGATCCTGGACGTCCTGTTGGGCCGCCTACAGGTGGTGAGGGTTGGCTCTGACACATCCTCCACGCTGACCCTCAACACGCTGCCCCTCAGGGGTGTGTGCTTAATCCCCTACTCCACTCCCTGTTCACGCACAACTGCGTGGCCGTGCACGACTCTAACACCATCATTAAGTTTGCCGATGACATGACGGTGGTAGGCCTGATCACAGACGACGATGAGACAGCCTATAGGCAGGAGGTCAGAGACCTGGCAGTGTGGTGCCAGGACAACAAGCTCTCACTCAACATGGGCAAGACAACATGGGCAATACATCACTAAGGAGGTATCATGGTCCAAACACACCAACACAGTCCTGAAGAGGGCACGACAATGCCTCTTCCCCTCAGGAGGCTGAAAAGATTTGGCATGGGCCCTCAGATCCTCAAAAAGTTCTACAGCTGCACCATTGAGAGCATCTTAACTGGCTGCATCACCCCTCGGTATGGCAACTGCTTGGCATCCGACAGCACGGCGCTACAGAGGGTAGTGCGTACGGCCCAGTACATCACTAGGGCCGAACTCCCTGCCATCCAGGGCCTCTATACTAGGCGGTATTCAGAGGAAGGCCCTAAAAATTGTCAAAGACTCCAGCCACCCAAGTGACCACAAGTGGTACCGGAGCACTAAGTCTGTGATCAAAGGTTCCTGAACAGCTTCTACCCCCAACATAAGACTGCTGAACAGTTAATCAAATGGCTACCCACACAATTTACATTGACATACTTAATTATTTATTACCTTAATGGTTTTGCACTGACTCCCTTGTTCTGGCTCTATGCACACTCACTAGACTCTACCCACACATACTACACTGACACACACACAAAACACACATGCATATTGATGCCACATTCACACACTCACACATTCACACTTCACATATGCTCCTGCTACACTGTTTATTATATATATTGATTGACTAGTCACTTTTACCCCTACCCACATGTATACTGAACTAAAAAATGTATGCAACATGCAACAACTTCAGATATTTTACTCAGTTACAGTTCATATAAGGAAATAAATGCATTATCTATGGATTTCACATGACTGGGCAGGGGTGGGAGGCCTGGGAGGGCATAGAATTAGTTTTCCCCCACAAAACAGCTTTATTACAGACAGAAATAATCCTCAGTTTTCTCAGCCTGATGTGGAGGTCCTGGACTTGTGGTCTGCTGATGTGAGGCCGGTTGGACGTACTACCAAATTCTCTCAAACACTGTTGGAGGAAGCTTATGGTAGAGAAATGAACATTCAGTTATCTGTCAACAGCTCCGGTGGACATTCTTGCAGTCAGCATGCCAATTGCATGCTCCCTCAAAACTTGAGACATCTGTGGCTGTCGCGGCCGTCGAAAGAAGAGTACCAAAGCGCAGCGTGGAGAGCGTACATATTTATTTTTATTAGGATGACGCCGACAAAAACAATAAACCCTTTATTGTTTTATAAACAATGTTTAAACAACCGTGAGGCTTTAGGGCTAAGTGCCACAAACAAAGTTAACTTCCCACACTGAAAGGAGGGAAAGGGCTACCTAAGTATGGTTCCCAATCAGAGACAACGATAGACAGCTGTCCATGATTGAGAACCATACCCGGCCAAAACATAGAAATGCAAAACATAGAAAAATAAAACATAGAATACCACCCCACATCCCACTCTGACCTATCCAAATAGAGAAATAAAACGGCTCTCTAAGGTCAGGGCGTGACAATGGCATTGTGTTGTATGACAAACCTGCACATTTTAGAGAGGCCTTTTATTGTCCCCTCATGTTGTTTCATCAGCTTCTTGATATGCCACACCTGTCAGGTGGATGGAATTTCTTGGCAAATGAGAAATGCTCACTAAATGGGATATAAACATATTTGTGCATAAGATTTGAGAGAAATAAGCTTTTTGTGTGTATGCAACTTTTATGGGATCTTTTATTTCACCTCATGAAACATGGGACCAACACTTTACATGTTGGGTTTATATTTTTGTTCAGTATACATACTGTATTACCTGAATTACCTCAACTACCTCGTACCCCTGCACAAAGCCTCTTTGTTTTTCCTTGGTAGGCCTACAATGTGTTAAAACGCTCTGAATAATTCCCTTCTGTTATGTTACTGTTATATGTTCTGGTTCTCATTGGGAATGTTTGGTTTTTCCTCCTGGCTTTCATCCCTTTTCTGTGGAACGCTGCGTGTTCCCTATTCTTCAGCTTGCTGTTCTGTTTATTCAGATAACGAGCGCAGCCACTCACATCCTCCCTACAGAGACACACTGAAGGATTTTATTCTGAGACTACTACGTGTGTCCCAGTTTTAGCAAAATGGCCTATTTGTGTACAGCAATCTCTCACTACAACACCTCGCCCCAAGGCTTGGGTTATTTTAAACAATGTGTGTGTAGGTCCCCCAGTGTGTTATTATCAGTATGCATGTGTCGTGTGTGTGTGTGTGATGTGTTGCTTTGGGAGGCCAACTCTCGCTCCACTCATCTGTCAGCTCTGTGGGGTTGCTATGGGAACTATAGAAGGACACGCAGAAGTAATGAGCATCCCATAATTGTTTAAGGTGACCTTGAAGATTCCATTAAGGTTGCATATGTGCACGTGTGCTACGCATGTGTGTGCAGATGTGTGTATAAAGTTAATTTAATTCAGTTGAAGTAAATGAATACTTAGTGGATACCCTGTGAATAGTTTCATGATGCACCACTGCCCCAGTCTTTCCCCTACCTGTCACTTCTCCATTCTTTCTCTCCATCTCTCTCCTAGCTAGCTGTCTCCTGTCACCAGTCCAGGGAGCTTCCACCTGCCACTGTCTGTCTGCCATCATCATCTGAATACCCTCTCCCCTGGGACTGAGAAACCGCTGCCTGTGGAGGACTGGAGTGGCAGCCAACAGATACAGGGTAGCATATAATCTCCCCCACACTTGCCAGCTCTGTCATTGCCATAATGGACAGATTTTCATCATCACCATAACAACCAGGTGTGTAGTGTGTGGCATTCTAAACTGGGTGGTTCGAGCTCTGAATGCTGATTGGCTGAAAGCTGTGGTATATCAGACCGTATACCACGGGTATGACAAAACATTTGCTTTTACTGTTCTAATTACATTAATAACCAGTTTACTCCGCGTTGCGTCGTGCCTAAGAACAGCCCTTAGCCGTGGTATATTGGCCATATACTGTACCACACCACCTCACGCCGTATTGCTTAATTATAGTGTAGCATTATAGTGTGTAAGTGTATACATGTAAAAAAGCTCTTGCCAAGTGGTCTAGACCTCTATTCCCTCTCAATGGTTAGTTACATCATCCTTGATTGCTGTTGGTGTAGAAAATTGTTTTATACGTCTCACCAGGTGTGAACACATTAACTGATCAGTTAACACGTTCCAGGAAGAAATGAAAACCTGCAGGACTCTCCAGGAACATTATTGATTGCTCCGAGTCCTCCTCACCTTGCTCTCATTTGTCTGAATAATTGGCTCTCATCCACCACAGTAGTAGCTGCATTGGAATGTAAATTCATAACCTGCACATGGGAGAAACAACATGAACTTTCAAGCAGAACAGAGATTTCACTGCTATATTATAGTTACAGTACCTTGACATTTATCTCCAATGTTCATTCGTGTAAGAATCACTGGCCAATTTATTCCATATTATTCATAACTCTAAAGTTTGTGTTGAAAAGGCTGGCACAGGCTAACATTCCAGCCTTCCCCTTCAGGCTTTTGCTTCTTACGTATGTCTTCATTTCTAGATATTTCCCCTGTGGCGGAGTAGCGACTGAGTCGCTGTCCACTTTCATGTGGTGCTGAACTTCAGAATTTTGGTTCTGTCACTGTTCGCTTCAATGGTGGTGAATTTCGGCTCTGCTTCCTATTACAAATTACACCCTCGGACCTTCAGGAATTTCTTACCGACACCAATGGAGTAAAAAAAACGAATAATTATCAGCTCCCATTCAATCAGCCCACAATATCCACACTTCGTCATGACACATTAATATCTTATCGCCTGTTGAAACCTGGGATTCCTACTTTACTTGTAACATTACTGTCCTTTACATTCATTGAAATATCCTCAAACTTTGTTGCGCTCCTCAGAATTGAAGGCCAAGCTATTCTTCTCTCTACAATATTCATATCTCCATGAACCTAGGCCAAACTATTCTTCTCTCTACCCCCATTCATATCTCCATGAACCTAGGCCAAACTATTCTTCTCTCTACAATATTCATATCTCCATGAACCTAGGCCAAACTATTCTTCTCTCTACAATATTCATATCTCCATGAACCTAGGCCAAACTATTCTTCTCTCTACCCCCATTCATATCTCCATGAACCTAGGCCAAACTATTCTTCTCTCTACCCCCATTCATATCTCCATGAACCTAGGCCAAACTATTCTTCTCTCTACAATATTCATATCTCCATGAACCTAGGCCAAACTATTCTTCTCTCTACCCCCATTCATATCTCCATGAACCTAGGCCAAACTATTCTTCTCTCTACCCCCATTCATATCTCCATGAACCTAGGCCAAACTATTCTTCTCTCTACCCCCATTCATATCTCCATGAACCTAGGCCAAACTATTCTTCTCTCTACCCCCATTCATATCTCCATGAACCTAGGCCAAACTATTCTTCTCTCTACCCCCATTCATATCTCCATGAACCTAGGCCAAACTATTCTTCTCTCTACCCCCATTCATATCTCCATGAACCTAGGCCAAACTATTCTTCTCTCTACCCCCATTCATATCTCCATGTACCTAGGCCAAACTATTCTTCTCTCTACCCCCATTCATATCTCCATGAACCTAGGCCAAACTATTCTTCTCTCTACCCCCATTCATATCTCCATGAACCTAGGCCAAATTATTCTTCTCTCTACCCCCATTCATATCTCCATGAACCTAGGCCAAACTATTCTTCTCTCTACCCCCATTCATATCTCCATGAACCTAGGCCAAATTATTCTTCTCTCTACCCCCATTCATATCTCCATGAACCTAGGCCAAACTATTCTTCTCTCTACCCCCATTCATATCTCCATGAACCTAGGCCAAACTATTCTTCTCTCTACAATATTCATATCTCCATGAACCTAGGCCAAACTATTCTTCTCTCTACCCCCATTCATATCTCCATGAACCTAGGCCAAACTATTCTTCTCTCTACCCCCATTCATATCTCCATGAACCTAGGCCAAACTATTCTTCTCTCTACCCCCATTCATATCTCCATGAACCTAGGCCAAACTATTCTTCTCTCTACCCCCATTCATATCTCCATGAACCTAGGCCAAACTATTCTTCTCTCTACCCCCATTCATATCTCCATGAACCTAGGCCAAACTATTCTTCTCTCTACCCCCATTCATATCTCCATGAACCTAGGCCAAATTATTCTTCTCTCTACCCCCATTCATATCTCCATGAACCTAGGCCAAACTATTCTTCTCTCTACCCCCATTCATATCTCCATGAACCTAGGCCAAATTATTCTTCTCTCTACCCCCATTCATATCTCCATGAACCTAGGCCAAACTATTCTTCTCTCTACCCCCATTCATATCTCCATGAACCTAGGCCAAACTATTCTTCTCTCTACCCCCATTCATATCTCCATGAACCTAGGCCAAACTATTCTTCTCTCTACCCCCATTCATATCTCCATGAACCTAGGCCAAACTATTCTTCTCTCTACCCCCATTCATATCTCCATGAACCTAGGCCAAACTATTCTTCTCTCTACCCCCATTCATATCTCCATGAACCTAGGCCAAACTATTCTTCTCTCTACCCCCATTCATATCTCCATGAACCTTGAAAAGATTCCTTTGAACCCCCCTTAATGAACAAATTACCATACAAAAGCCTGGTACTACCCCAGACTTCACTACACTGCATCTCATCACAAGCTTGGGATTGTCATCGATTGAAGCCAAGCCTTTCTGATTCCACGCTGTTCAGCTCGATGATCAAAGTGGATCAGGGCAGAGAGTTAGTGAGAAGCCCCCAGATGTAGAAACCTGCCTGGGGCACACTCGGTTCTGTGCATGGGTAATGTGTTCTCTGGTTCTCTACTCTACTCTACTCTACAGTGTGTGTGTGTGTGTGTGTGTGTGTGTGTGTGTGTGTGTGTGTGTGTGTGTGTGTGTGTGTGTGTGTGTGTGTGTGTGTGTGTGTGTGTGTGTGTGTGTGTGTGTGTGTGTGTGTGTGTGTGTGTGTGTGTCGTGTGGGGCTGAGAGGTCTCAGTTTAGGAACACACAAATGGAGTTGCTATAAAAATAACCATATCATGTCAGTTGATTCTTGGCAAAATTACAGTAGTTAAGTAACGTGGACCAAGGTGCAGCGTGGTACGTGTTCATGATTCTTTATTTCTCAGAACACCAAACAAAATAACAAAGGAATAACGACCGTCATGTTCTGTAGGCTTCACAGAGCTAACAAAAAACAACATCCCACAACCCAAGGTGGCACAACAGGCTGCCTAAGTATGATTCCCAATCAGAGACAACGATAGACAGCTGTCCATGATTGAGAACCATACCCGGCCAAAACATAGAAATGCAAAACATAGAATGCCCACCCTACATCACACCCTGACCTAACCAAATAGAGAAATAAAACAGCTCTCTAAGGTCAGGGCGTGACAAGTTAACCATACTGAGTAATGCAAGGCTAGCATTAGCATTGATGCCCAAACTACAATCGGAGTGAATGGGATCCAGTTAGCATGCTAAAGTCAAGTGTAATTACATTGTGTAAACTATCCCTCTTACTGAGAGATGTGTGTGTATGCGATACTATAGTTGTTCACTCCGCAGGAGTTCTGCTCTGCAGACCTAAGTTCTGGCCGATGGATTAAAGACAGTGACATTTTGACAAACCAATGATAGTACCTCCCACCTGTGATCCACATTACAAGGTGTCAGAGGTCAGCCCAGACACAACCTCCTCCTAGGTTGATCTGTTGATCTGAAACAATTTGATGGCTACAGTATATGGTAGTTGCTCCATCTTGCCCAACAGCAAGGGTCTTGAAGTGATCGATGTGTGTGTGTGTGAGAGAGAGACAGAAAGAGAGAAGCACCTAGATCTTCTGCACAAATTCTGTCAGACTTGGGCCCTGAAAGTAAATCTCAGGAAGACAAAAATAGTGGTGTTCCAAAAAAGGTAAATTTGCAAGGACCACAAATGCAAATTCCATCTAGACACCATTTCCCTAGAGCACACAAAAAAGGCAGGCATGTAGGAAGAAACGTAGAGAGGAACCAGTCTCTGAGGGGTGTCTAGTCCTCTTCTGGCTGTGCTCGGTGGAGAATAGAAGAGTACATGGCCATTAAGGCCAAATTCTCTTCAAAATGTTCAAACGTTCATAGATGACCAGCAGGGTCAAATAATAAACACAGTGGTTGTAGAGGGTGCAACAGTTCAGTAACTCAGGAGTAAATGTCAGTTGGCTTTTCAAAGCCAAGCATTCAGAGGTCGAGACAGCAGGTACGGTAGAGCGAGAGTCGAAAACAGGTCAGGGTTCCATAAGCGCAGGCAGAACAGATTAAACTGGAGCAGCAGGACAACCAGGTGGAATGGGGGCAGCCAGGAGTCATTAGGCCAGGTAGTCCTGAGGCATGATTCTTGGGCTCGCTCAGGTCCTCCGGGAGGGGAGGGAGAGGAAGAGAGAATTAGAGGGAGCATACTTAAATATATAACAGACAGACCCTAGCCCCCCGGTACATAGACTATAGCAGCATAGATACTGGAGGCTGAGACAGGGGTAGGACGTGGGACAGTGTGGCCCCGTCCAATGATACCACCGGACAGGGTCAACCAGAAAGGATATAACCTCACCCACTTTGCCAAAGCACAGCCCCCACACCACTAGTCTTCAGTAAAGATTAAAGGTCAAGGCCTAGTCTACGTCTCTCACCTGGATAGGCAGGCCATTCCATAAAAATTGAGCTCTATTGGAGAAAGCCCTGCCTCCACCTGTTTGCTTAGAAATTATAGGGACAATAAAGGAGGCCTGCGTCTTGACTGTAGCTTACATGTAGATACGTACAGCAGGACCAAATCGGAGAGATAGGTAGGAGCAAGCCCACGGAATGCTTTGTAGGTTAGCTGTAAAACCTTGAAATCAGCCCTAGCCTTAACAGGAAGCCAGTGTAGAGAAGCTAGCAATGGAGTAATGTGATAAAAAAAACAAGGTTCTAGTAAAATTTCTAGCAGCCGTGTTTAGCACTAACTGAAGTTTATTTAGTGCTTTATCCGGGTAGCCGGAGAGTAGAGCATTGCACTAGTCTAATCTAGAAATGACAAAAGCATGGATTAGCTGCGTCATTTTTAGACAAAAAGTTTCAGATTTTTGCAATGTTAGGAAGATGGAAAAAAGCTGTCCTTGAAATGTTCTTGATATGTTCTTTAAAAGAGAGATCAGGGTCCACGAGATCAGTAACGCCGAGGTCCTTAACAGCTTTATTTGAGACGACTGTACAACCATCAAGATTAATTGTCAGATCCAACAGCAGATCTCTTTGTTTTTTAGGACCTAGCATCTCTGTTTTGTCTGAGTTTAAAAGTAAAACATTTGCAGCAATCCACTTCTTTATGTCAAAATGTACAGCGGTTGTAACGGCTCTCCTCTTCGTCTGATGATGAGGAATTGGAATCATCAGAACAACACGCAGCGAGGTAAGTGTTCATATTAAATTTCATTAAATAAACTGAATGACAAAAACAACAAAGAGCGTGAACGACACAAAACAGTCCTGTAAGGTGAAAAAACAGGAAACAACTACCCACAAACACAGGTGGGAACAGGCTACCTAAGTATGGTTCTCAATCAGAGACAACGATTGACAGCTGCCTCTGATTGGGAACCATACCAGGCCAAACACATAGAAATACAACACACAGAACAAAACATAGAATGCCCACCCCAACTCACGCCCTTACCAAACCAAAATAAAGACATAAAAAGGGAACTAAGGTCAGGACGTGACAGCTGTGTGTCGTCCACATACAGTGGGGGTAAAAGGTATTTGGTCAGCCACCAATTGTGCAGGTTCTAACACTTAAAAAGATGAGAGAGGCCTGTAATTTTCATCATAGGTACACTTCAACTTGACAGACAAAATGAGAAGATAAATCCAGAAAATCACATTAATGAATTTATTTGCAGATTATGGTAGAAAAGTATTTGGTCACCTACAAACAAGCAAGATATCTGGCTCTCACAGACCTGTAACTTCTTCTTTAAGAGGCTCCTATGTCCTCCACTCGTTACCTGTATTAATGGCACCTGTTTGAACTTATCAGTATATTCAACATAGGAGGGCCAAGCACAGGAAGTAGCTTTTTCAGTAGTTTAGTTGGAATAGGGTCCAGTAAGCAGCTTGAGAGTTTAGAGGCAATGACTATTTTCATGAATGTGTCAAGCGATACAGGATTAAAAAACTTGAGTGTCTCCATTGATCCTAGGTCCTGGCAGTTTTGTGCAGACTCAGGACAACTGAGCTTTAGAGAGATACGCAGGTTCAAAGAGGAGTCCGTAATTTGCTTTCTAATGATCATGATCTTTTCATCGAGGAAGTTCATGAATGAATCACTGCTGAAGCCATCTTCTCTTGTTGAATGCTGCTTTTTAGTTAGCTTTGCAACAGTATCAAAAGCAAATGTTGGATTGTTCTTATTATCCTCAATTAGGATGTTTGGGCAGCAGTGAGGGCTCTTTGATATTGCAGGGTAATCTTTCCAAGCTAGTCGTAAGACATCCAGTTTGGTGGAGCGCCATTTCCATTCCACTTTCCTGGAAGCTTCCTTTAGGGCTCGGTCATTTTTTGTATGCCAGGGAGCACATTTCTTGCGATAAATGTTTGTTGTTTATATGACTGTGGCAATGAGTAGGTCCGGAGACATGTTGGACAAAACCCACTGAGTCAATGAGGGCTCTGAAAGCCATTTGGAGTGGGTCTGTGGACTTTTCCATGTGAATAACAAAGTCACCAAAGATTAGAATATTATCTGCCATGACTACAAGGTCCAATAGGAATTCAGAAAACTCAGTGAGGAACACTGTATACGGCCCAGGAGACCTGTAAACAGTAGCTATAAAAAGTGATTGAGTAGGCTGCATAGATTTCATGACTAGATGTTCAAAAGACGAAAACGCAGTCTTTTTCTTTGTAAATTGAAATTTGTTAACAACACTTCCGCCTTTGCGGGATTCACGGGGGATATGGTCACTAGTGTAACCAGGAGGAGAAGCCTCATTACAAATTCATCAGGCTTGAGGCATGTTTCAGTCAGGCCAATCACATCCAGATTATGATCAGTGATTAGTTCATTGACTATATGTCACATGGAATGACGCTGGAGAGATGAAGCAGGTATGGGGAGTAAAACATTTAATAAATAACGGACATGGAACGAGACAGGAACAGCATCAGCAAACAAGTAACAAAAACAAAAGACGTGACACTATGACTGCCTTGGAAGTAAGGGATCTAACCGTAAGTAGCCCTATTTTGAGATGTGAGATATCACAATCTATTTCAATAAAGACAGGAATGGAGGGCTTTATTCCAGTGATATTTGAATCAGTTATAGAACCCATTGCCCTTTATGGTTGTGAGGTCTAGGGTCCGCTCACCATCCAAGAATTCACAAAATGGGACAAACAACAAATTGAGACTCTGCATGCAGAATTCTGCAAAAAAAATCCTCTGTGTGCAAAATAAAACCTGACCACTGTGACTGACCAAAAATTAAGGAAATATTTGGCTATGTACAGACTCAGTGAGCATAGCCTTACTATTGATAAAGGCCCCCGTAGGCAGACCTGGCTACGTGCACACTGCCCACAAAATGAGGTGGAAACTGAGCTGCACTTCCTAACCTCCTGACAAATGTATGACCATATTATAGACACATATTTCCATCTGATTACACAGACCCAAAATATTTTGACAACAAATCCAATTTTCATAAACTCCTATATCTATTGGGTGAAATACTCAGGTGCAATCACAGCAGCAAGATTTGTGACCTGTTGCCACAAGAAAAAGCACCCAGTGAAGGACAAACACCATTGTAAATACAACCAATATTTAATTACAACACTGTATATAGACATATTATAAACTGGGTGGTTTGAGCCCTGAATGCTGATTGGCTGACAGACATGGTATATCAGACCGTATACCACAGGTACGACAAAACATTTATTTTAACTGCTCTAATTACATTGGTAAACAGTTTATGATAGCACCTCGGGGGTTTTGTGGTATATGACCAATATATGACCAATATACCACAACTAATGCCTGTATCCCGGCACTCTGCATTGCATCGTGCAGAAGAACAGCCCTAAGCCGTTGTATATTGGCCATATACCACACCTCCTCAGGCCTTATTGCTTAAATATGACATTTTAAATGTTTTTATTATTTCTTTACTTTTGTGAGTGTAACGTTTACTGTACATTGTACATACATTGTACATACATACGTGTTGTCACGCCCTGACCTTAGAGATCCTTTTAATTCTCTATTTGGTTAGGTCAGGGTGTGACTAGGGTGGGCAATCTATGTTTTCTATTTCTTTGTTGGCCGGGTATGGTTCCCAATCAGAGGCAGCTGTCTATCAATGTCTCTGATTGGGAATCATACTTAAGCAGCTTTTTCCCACCTGTAGTTTGTGGGATCTTGTTTTGGTACTGTGCTGTTTAGCCCTACTAAACTTTACGTTTTGTTTGTATTTGTTGTTTTTTCGGTGTTCATTGAATAAAGTAAGATGTACGCCTACCACGCTGCACCTTGGTCCGATCCTTCCATCCACAAGCACCACCCATCTTCCTCATTCCCATATTGTTATTATTATTTTATGCTCCTTTGTACCCCAGTATCTCTACTTGCACATTCATATTCTGCACATCTATCACTCCAGTGTTTCATTGCTAAATTGTAATTATTTTGTCACTATGGCCTGTTTATTGTCTTACCTCCTTAATCTTACTTAATTTGCACACCCTGTATATAGCCTTTTCTATTGTGTTATTGACTGTACATTTGTTTATTCCATGTGTAACTCTGTGTTGTTTCTGTCGCTCTGCTTTGCTTTATCTTGGCCAGATCGCAGTTGTATATGAGAACTTGTTCTCAACTGGCCTACCTGGTTAAATAAAAAATAAAAACATTTAATTAAGTATAGATGAACAAAAGTGAAGTTATGAGAAAAGCTTTGAGCTTCATGATGTAGGCCTGCTGTGGTGTATGGCATTCCAGGCCATAAAATGTGCCTACAGAGGATATTATGATAGATCTAAACGAATTCATTCAATGGCGCTGATACACAGACATTGACAGAAAAAGTTGAGTTAAATGACAAACACAAACAAAAGGAATATTAGATATAACATTTTATTGACACAATTCTGAAGAGCTATGTACTCACTATAAAATATTCATGCAGTGATTTGAGTTGAGTCGACTGAAGGCAATACATGTCAGTGATTTACTTTTTATGCTAAACATAAAAGTGTGTCAAAGTGCGATGTGGGTTATAGGTACAGCAGTCTCTTTCCGATTTCTACAGTTAATGTATGAATGACAATTAGTAGGCTACGGTGAAGGCAGAAATGTATACTTCAAGTGTGACCCACATAATGACGATGGATGGAAGTGGCTGGGTTTGTTTGAAAATGTGCGGTACCACAAGAGCCTGCCCGTTTCACAGCGAGGATAGAAGAGAGAGGGTGTGTCTATTAGGCTACTTGAGTGGCTTATTGCACTGAAACCTCTCTCCATCTCTCAGCCTGGCCAGGGGAAACGCCGACGGATAGAAGGCATGGGAGCACCTGGACCACGTAAAGATCGTAATGTAACTGAGAAGGATTCATATAAATATTGTCGCTTTTAATGTGACCGGCCGATCGTTTTGTGCGCCGCGTCCGCTTTGTGACCAACTTCTCTGGGGAGTGTGGGTGCACCTCTCGGTGTTCCGAAAACTCAGTCGCCGGAATCTCTACAGCCTCTTATTGTATGTGGGGTCTTCCTATTCCTAATAATAGCCTTACTTCTACACACAAAAGTTGTTTCAGTATACCAGTAATTTATTTTTGGTTTCCTGTGTCATTCAGACGAATTGCGGCGTAAATAAAACAACGTTGAATGGATATTGTAGGCTACAGAAACAACAAAGTTATTAGCATCCTTAACGTTGTTTTGTACATACTTCAGTGTATATTGCGCTGACTGGATACATTGTCATTCAATTTGATCATACAAGGCCTCAAATATTGATCGTGTTCATAAATCTTCTGTTTGAATTTATACCGCGTTCAGATCATGTCGGAAACTCGGGACGTCAGAGTTAAAATGAACGTAAGTTTTTTTACGAGCTTCCTATTGGTTGGTTCTGGTTTATCCCAAGTGTGAAACTCGGGATCCGAATCTTCCGCCTAGGTTTGCAAGTCGGACATTACGTCTTTCCGACATGATATACTTATGGAATCACCATACACTTCCGCTTATGCTCAATTACCCTGGGGATGAGATCCGTTTGAACGATGTGAGTATTAAAAGACTTTCAGGTCCTCATGATGCACCTTAATACAAAACAGATAAAAGTGTGCAATACATTCAGTAGATTATAAGCCTATTATTCATGGTGATACACCTATTATCTATTTTTATGTTCTAACTTGTTATTTTTTACAAGTGGTAAGATGATGATGAGGATTGTGATGATGATGATGATGGTGTTGTTGTGGTGGTTGTTGTTGTTGATAAAGATGATGATGACTGTACTTGTAGTGATGAGGAGAATGATGCTGAAGATAATGAATTATTCTGTCTGAAATGTCATCTGTTTGTTATGCTGTCTGAATGTCTCACCCCTAGCCCAATCGCACGCTATACAGCTAGGAGCAAGGCTGAGAGATCTGGGACACTCTCTGACCTGAATATAGACTGAAATCCCCTTCTCTCTTTTATTCTTGTCTCATCTCCTCCTTCTCACCTCCTCCTGTCCTCTCAGTGCTTATTGATTACTTACAATCATAAAAACCCTATAGATCAGTGGGCTTGTGCATTGAGCTACCCTATGGGATTTATGGTAAATTAATAAATATAAGATCAAGGCCAGAAATTAAATAGGGAGACCTGGTCCTGTAGGCTCTCGTTTCTCTCTCTCTCTCTCTCTCTCTCTCTCTCTCTCTCTCTCTCTCTCTCTCTCTCTCTCTCTCTCTCTCTCTCTCTCTCTCTCTCTCTCTCTCTCTCTCTCTCTCTCTCTCTCTCTCTCTCTCTCTCTCTCTCTCTCTCTCTCTCTCTCTCTCTCTCTCTCTCTCTCTCTCTCTCACACACACACATACACACACACACACACTAGTAATTAAGTATAAAACCCTAGGGATTGTGTCCCAGGCTTCCCAACCATCAATAACTCTACTTGTTCTTTATTGCTCTCTCAATAATCTCTCTCTTTCTCTACCTAGGCAAAACTCTCTCCTTTATCCCACTCCTCCTCAATACTCTCCTCATCTCTCTTTCCTTCTTTCTGCTCTCCCTGTCTGCACTCATGCCTTCTCCAGGCTGCCACGTTGGATAAAGTCATTCTAATGGGGCTCTTTCACATCAGCCAGTGTACTGAGTATCCGTGTGTCTCCAAGTGTGTATGCGTGTTTGTTCCCAGGGGGTAATGTGCAATATGTCTCAATTGAGTATACCGTCCAATGGCTTACATAACAGAATGCCTAAAGTATGTGTCCTCTGTTTTATGCCTTGATACCTACATGCATACATTTTATTCTAGAGGTCGGCCGATTATGATTTTTCAATGCTGATACTGTTACCGGTTATTGGAGGACAAAAAAAGCCGATAACGAGTAATCTCCCATTTTTATATATATATATATGTGTAATAATGACACTTACAACAATACTGAATGAACAATGAACACTTCTATTTTAACTTAATATAATACATATATAAAATCTAATCTCAAATAAACAATGAAACATGTTCAATTTGGTTTAAATAATGCAAAAACACAGTGTAGGAGAAGAAAGTAAAAGCACAATATGTGCCATGTAAAAACGCTAACGTTTAAGTTCCTTCCTCAGAACATGAGAACATATGAGTCTTCAATATTCCCAGGTAAGAAGTTTTAGGTTGTAGTTATTATAGGAATTATATAACAATTTCTCTCTATACCATTTGTATTTCATATGCCTTTGACTATTGGATGTTCTTATAGGCACTATAGTATTGCCAGCCTAATCTCGGGAGTTGATAGGCTTGAAGTCCTAAACAGTGCTGTGCTTCAAGCATTGCTAAGAGCTGCTGGCAAACGCAGGAAAGGGCAGTTTGAATGAATGCTTACGAGCCTGCTCCTGCCTACCGTCAGACTGCTCTATCAAATATCAAATCATAGACTTAATTATAATATAATAAACACACAGAAATATGAGCCTTAGGTCATTAATTTTCAATCATTAATTTTAATCTCTGAAACTGGAAACACTTATCTCTCTCACTAACTTTAAGCACCAACTGTCAGAGCAGCTCACAGATTACTGCACCTGTACATAGCCCACCTACAATTTAGCCCAAACCACTACCTCTTTCCCTACTGTATTTATTTTATTGATTTATTTATTTTGCTCCTTTGCACCCCATTATTTTTATTTCTACTTTGCACATTCTTCCACTGCAAATCTACCATTCCAGTGTTTTACTTGCTATATTGTATTTACTTTGCCACCATGGCCTTTTTTTGCCTTTACCCACCTTATCTCACCTCATTTGCTCACATCGTATATAGACTTGTTTATACTGTATTATTGACTGTATGTTTGTTTTGTGTCGAACTGCTTTGCTTTATCTTGGCCAGGTCGCAATTGTAAATGAGAACTTGTTCTCAACTGTCCTACCTGGTTAAATAAATGTGAAATAACAATAATAATCATAAAAAAATGAATATGGTAAAATCCAGAAACTATTATTTCGAAAACAAAACGTTTATTATTTCAGTGAAATACGGAACCGTTCCGTATTTTATCGAACGGGTGGCAACCTTAAGTCAACATATTGCTGTTACATTGCACAACCTTCAATGTTATGTCATAATTATGTAAAATTCTGGCAAATGAATTATAGTCTTTGTTAGGAAGAAATGGTCTTCACACAGTTCGCAACGAGCCAGGCGGCTCAAACTGCTGCATATACCCTGACTCTGTTGCACAGAACGCAAGAGAAGTGACACAATTTCCCTAGTTAATATTGCCTGAATTTCTTTTAACTAAATATACAGGTTTTAAAAAATATACTTGTGTATTGATTTTAAGAAAGGCATTGATGTTTATGGTTAGATACATTGGTGCAACGATTGTTCTCTTTTCGAGAATGCGCTTTTGTTAAATCATCACCAGTTTGACGAAGTTGAAGTATGTTGTGATTCGATGATAAATTAACAGGCACCGCATTGATTATATGCAACGCAGGACAAGCTAGTTAAACTAGTAATATCATCAACCATGTGTAGTTAACTAGTAATTATGTTTAGATTGATTTTTTTTTTATAAGATGAGTTTAATGCTAGCTAGCAACTTACCTTAGCTCCTTGCAGCCACCTGGTCCATTTGATGCTGCACTCGCGTAACAGGTGGTCAGCCTGCCACGCAGTCTCCTCGTGGATTGCAATGGAATTGGCCGTAAGTCTGTTAATTGGCCGAAAGAATGTCTCCCTATCTATGTTTTTGATGATTTAATTTGATTTAACTGCCACACCACCTTGCATCCGCTTGTGCTGCCTGTATGTACGCTGCTGGGTTGCTATGGAAACTATTGGTCTGCTTTTACAACAGCTGTTTACTCACATGCAGACAGCATACAAACACACACACACACAAGCGATGCCAGGAGGGCGAGACAGACATTAGCCTTTTAACAGAGAGAGATTGGATACTTACTTGGCCAACTATTCCTCCAACTCTGCCTCCACTCTGCCAACAATCTATCCCAACCCTGTAGATCTCCAGGACCAGGGTTGGTAATCACTAAGCTCGGAGTAGAGCAGCTCCAAGAGATGCATTTGTCTGTTAAGATGTAGAAGATGTTGCTAAGAGTCAACATCTGTCACTGTTAGTTAATGTGTTACTGTGTGTGATGATATTGGTACACTCATACTGTACAACATGTTGTGAAGGAAAGGGAACTGCGTCCTATCAACAGCGGAGCCATTTAAACTAAATCAAACATCAATATTGTTGTTATTGCAATGTTCATAGACAACAACAACAGCGAGGCACAAGGCAGGCACCATTTCGTTTGTCAGAAAGCGGGAGAGCATTGCTGATGCTAATGAATGCAATCAGAACAGAGTATGAAATTCTTCGAATCAACTTTTTTAATGATGAGAAGTAACGATGAGATTTTCTATATTTGGGCCTGTAGGGAGAATGTTCTTCTTGTTCTTGGTCTTGTAATAGGCAGTAATGTTAGCCTTCAGGGTGGTATGACGCTGTGAGAGACTGCCTCCCTGAAATGTACTGTATTAAAGCTGTGTAAACAACGAATAATAGCATGAGCAGTATACTGCAGTATAGCAAGCCCTCAAGTTGGTAAATCACTATGGTAAAACTGCTGTGAGGAGTAATGTATGAAAAGGTACTACATAAGCAGTTTTAACGTAGGTTTGATTCTATCCTCCTCTGGTCTCTGTCTGGGAGTTTGTCTAATGGGGCCAGTACTGTTATTGAAATGTGTTTGGCATGAGTCATCCACCTTATTGTGAACAGTCTTGTATGAGTGGAATAAAGCTGTGTTGGACTGTATTTACACTGAATGACCAGCAGTTTTATAGTGTTAGCAATGAGTGGCTCTCCTGGGTGTCAGTTCACTTTCAGCCCACCCCAGCATGAACACTGCTATTAGAGCAGGATTAAGACCTGTTACAAATAAACCTGACTACTACCTCACACACACACACACACACACACACACACACACACACACACACACACACACACACACACACACACACACACACACACACACACACACACACACACACACACACACACACACACACACACACACACACACACACACACACACACACACACACACACCCCTTGCTCTGACTCCACTGCTCACACTGCAGCGGTTCTGAGGTGTGGGGAGTAAAGCACTATTTGAATCCTGCAGGCTAATTGAATGTTAGTCGTTAAACAATCCCTTGCTTCACCCTGTAGGGAGAGAGAGAGAGAGTAAAAAAGGGGAGCGATAGGGGACAGATGGAGTGGGGGAGAGAGGAGAGACAATAGGGAGACCGTTGGGAATGTGCCATCACCACGATCAAACCAAGCTCCTTGTATTTGAAACATTAACTAATAGCTTTTCTGAGGATTACATTATAACTAAAGTTGGCAGTCGACTCGTGCCTATATAGGGATCGAAGGAGACTAACTAACTAATTAAAAGTATGAAAAGAGACTCATGCTGATTGTGAAATGACTTCCTTTGGGTGCTGGTGGGACTACTGTTGATCTCAAGCTGTTTAAGCAGTTCATTTAAAAAAAGATGTGGCGAAGCAAATCGGTTACTGATTGCAATTAATACGCTCTGCAAGGCACACCAGGAGAAAGCCATTCTGTCTCACTAACAAGACTCTGCCTGCCGGGGTCAGAGTGGAGAACAACACCACAGCTTTTATTTGCTCTTATGCTTTCCTTCTTTAATCCATTATTAAAACCAAACCAATAAATATACTGGCTGGCTGGCCATCTGTACCCTGGCCTCGCAACTCCAAAACATGTCACTGTTTCTATAGTAACCCACTCCTGTCCTCAAAAGTTACACAGTGGAGAATTATTTTTTTCTAAAAGAAGCGTCTATCTTTCTTTATTCTCTTTATGCATGCATGCATCCTTCCTTTTATTTGTCTATGGAGAGAGAGAGAGAGAGAGAGAGAGAGAGAGAGAGAGAGAGAGAGAGAGAGAGAGAGTATATCTGATGCTAGTTCTAGGCCCCAAGAAACAAAGAGATCTTCTGTTGGATCTGACAATTCATCTTTATGGTTGTACAGTCGTCTCAAATAAAACTGTGAAGGACCTCAGCATTACTTTGTTCTGACCTCTCTTTTGACAAACATATCAAGAATATTTCAAGGACAGCGTTTTCCATTTCCGTAACATTGCAGAAAAGCTAATCCATGCTTTTGTCATTTCTAGATTAGACTACTGGAGGGCTCTACTTTCCGGCTACCCGGATAAAGCCCTAAATAAACTTCAGTTAGTGCTAAACACGGCTTCTAGAATCTTGACTAGAACCAAAAAATGTGATCACATTTCTCCAGTGCTAGCCTCTCTACACTGGCTTCCTGTTAAGGCTAGGTTTTACTGCTAACCTGTAAAGCATGACATGGTGTTGCTCCTACCTATCTCTCCGATTTAGTCCTGCTGTACATACCTACACGTACGCTACGGTCACAAGACGCAGGCCTCCTTATTGTCCATAGAATTTCTAAGCAAACAGCCGGATGCAGGGCTTTCTCTTGTAGAGCTCCATTTTTATGGAATGGTCTGCCAATCCATGTGAGAGACGCAGACTTGGTCTCAACCTTGAAGTCTTTATTGAAGACTCATCTCTTCAATAGGTCCTATAATCAGCCTTGTCTCAGAGTAGTAAGTTGGTGGTTTGCGGATATCCTTTTAGTGGTGTTGGGGCTGTGCTTTGGCAAGGTGGGAGGGGTTATATCTTGCCTGGTTGGCCCTGTCTGGGGTATCGTCGGTCAGGGTCACGGTGTCTCCCGACCCCTCGTGTCTCAGCCTCCAGTATCTATGCTGAAATAGTTTGTGTCGGGGGGCTAGGGTCAGTCTGTTATAGCTGGTGTAATTCTCCTGTCTTATCTAGGACCATGCCTCAGGACTACCTGGCCTGTCCCCAGTCTACCTGGTCGTGCTGCTGCAGTTTCAACTGTTCTGCCTGCGGCTATGGAACCTTGACCTGTTCACCGGACGTGCTACCTTGGTCCCGGACCTGCTGTTTTCGACTCTGTCTCTCTACTGCACCTGCTGTCTCAAACTCTGAATGCTTGGCTATGAAAAGCCAACTGACATTTACTCCTGAGGTGCTGACCTGTTGCACCCTCTACAACCACTGTGATTATTATTATTTGACCCTGCTGGTCATCTAAGAACGTTTGAACATCTTGGCCATATACTGTTATAATCTCAACCTGGCACAGCCAGATGAGGATTGTCCACCCCTCAGAGCCTGGTTCCTCTCCAGGTTTCTTCCTAGGTTCTGGTCTTTCTATTATGTTTTTGCTAGCCACCGTGCTTCTACAGCTGCATTGCTTGTTGTTTGGTGTTTTAGGCTGGGTTTCTGTATAGCACTTTGTGACATCGGCTGATGTAAAAAGGGCTTTATAAATACATTTGATTGATTGAGAGATTGACTAACTAAACATCCATTGTTCAATGTGCCAAACTCACACAAGTTACCTCGCAGGAAAAAATACATACTGAAATAAGCCAATTATGTTTGAGTGATGTGGACCCAAGCACTTTGTCTACTAAAGGCTTTTTGTCAATGAAACCTAATGATATCCATGTTTTATATTACCCACCCACACTCTGTGTGATGTGTGGGGGTGTTAATGGGTTGTCAATGCTCAGTAGAAATAGATATTTTGTAAGTGATCCTGTGGCTACCAGGGTTTTAGATGTGGACACTTACGTAAATTACATTTGACTTTGTAGTCATTTACTGTAGCAGATGCTCTTATTTAAGATACTCTTTGAAAAGCAAGGGTTTCAGATGTTTTCAGAAGATGGGCAGGGACTCTGCTGTTCTAGGTTTAGGTGTAGAAGGGCCAAGTGACCAGAGTTGGCAGAAAGTGGTGCTAGAGTTGCAGTTGTCCAGGCCGGGGATGTCTGTGGCCCTTCCTCTGTGAGGTATGGTCATAACCTACGAATGTTGTAGAGCATGAACATGCAGGACCGAGTCACTGCTTTGATGTTTGCAGAGCACATGTTGGCCAGGGTCATGCCAAGGCTTTTTTAACTCTGGGAGGGGGACACTGTGGAGTTGATCCTCTCCACTACACCTGGTAGGAGCGGCCTGCCAGGTAGAATGCAATCCAAGAGTGTGCAGAACCTGAGACACCCAGCCCTGAGAGGGTGGAGAGGAGGATTGGATGGTTCACAGTGTCAAAGGCAGCGGATAGATCTAGGAGGATGAGAACAGTTGAGAGAGAGTCAACTTTGGCAGTGAGGAGAGTCTCATTGACACAGAGAAGAGCAGTCTGGGTTGAGTGACCCGTCCTGAAGCCTGGTTAGGGTAGCGAGAGAGATGATCAAAGACAGCATGCTCAAGTGTTTTGAAAAGAAAGAAGGAATACCGGTCTGTAGTTTGAGTCAGAGTGTTGTTGTTTTTTAAAGGGGAATGACTGCCAGTCGTCAGGGATAAGGTAAGTGAGGAAAGTGAGGAATGGGAGAAAGTCTCCAGGGAAGGGAAGAGGTGATGGGGTCAAGTGGGCAGGTTCTCGGGTGGACGGACCTCGCTAGTCGCAAGATTTCATCTGGAGAGAGAGGGGAGAAAGAGGTCAAGGCGCAGGGTAGTTCTGTGTGAGAGTGAACAGTGGATTCAATAGGCTGAGTGAATGAGGAGCAGATGTCGTTAAACTTCTTTTCAAAGAGGTTGACAAAGTCGTCCGCAGAGAGGGAGGAGGGAAAGGGAGGGGCGGAGGATGAAGGAGGGAGGAGAAGGTGGAAAAGAGTTTTCTCGGGTTAGAAGGTTATAATTTAGAGTAATACAAAGCGCATACAGAGCAACAGAAGGTAGAGAGGAGGGAGTGGAAGGTTGATAGGTCCTCTGGAAATGTAGTTTCCCTCCATTTTCACTCAGCTGCCCGCAACCCTGTTCTGGAAGCAGTGAGCCACTCAGACAATGTTTCAGGAGGGGAGGGCCAAGACGGGTAGGAGGAAAGGGGACAGTGCGAGTCATAGGATGCGGGAAGTGATGAGAGTAGGGTTGAAGAGGCAGAATCAGGAGAGAGGAGGGAGAAGGGTTTAGCAGAAGGGAGAGTTGATAGGATAAATGAGGAGAAAGTAGTGGGAGAGAGAGAGTGAATATTGCGACATGGTGCATGACCATCTGGGTAGGGGCTGAGTGGCTAGGGTTGGACAGAAAAGGAAAATAGTGATCAGAGACGTGGAGGGGGTTGCAGTGAGATTAGTAGGCGAACAGCATCTTGTAAAGATGAGGTCAAGCATATTGCCAGCCTTGTATGTGGGAGGGGACTGGCAAAGGGTGAGGTCAAAAGAGGCAAGAAGGGGAAACAGAGTTGGAAAGAAATTACTTGAAGGCAGATGTCAAGAGGTTGGTCTCCAGGGAACGAGTGACAGTGACAGCATGGAATTCAAATGAGGAGATGGACAGGTGAGTGAGGGAGAAAATAAAAAATCTCCACTTAGAAGAAACGAGTAGTTCTGTGCCACCACTGTGACGACCAGATGCTCTCGGACTATGAGAGAACACTGAGCTGATCCACCATGCGGCTGCTGCTGCTCAGTCACACTGTCTGTGTGGGTAGAAGAAATAGGTTACAGGCAATAACTAGACACGGAGAGAGAGGAGGAAGAGGGGGGGGGGGGCTGGTTGCCTGGTTACTGATGGATGTTTTCCTCTGCTTGTAAAGCCCAATTCATCCTGATTGTGTACACAGCTAAAGAGGGCCATGACACACACACACACACACACACACACACACACACACACACACACACACACACACACACACACACACAGCCAAAGGCCACAACAGAACATCCAATCTATTCAATAGTAAATAGCTGTAGGTTGCTTTGATTAGAAGCATCTGCTAAATGACCAGTGGGTCAGTGGGAACTTAGATAAGTACTCTTCTATTGGATTATATTACATTGTCTTTCCTGTTCCATACCAATCATCCTTCCCTCTCATTTCCTCCAGGACCTAGTACGAGCCGGTGGTCAACTCCAGGGAAAGAGCCTCCGTTTGGGCTTTGCTGACCTTGCTCCATCCACTATCTCTGGTCCTCCACCTAGTTCTTTGGATCTCCTGACAACACCACTCTCTCGACTCTTCCCGTTGACACGGCACTATACCCAGGGGTGCTAACCCTGTCCATCTCCATCTCTGGTTCCCTGGACCCACCTCTCCCTCACCTCTCCCCCAGCAACCCTTCCCCTCCCTGGTCCGAGATATAGATGTCTGTGCCCTCGGCCTTGGAGTTCCACTGGCAGAGCCTGGCTCGGCTGCCAAGCGGGCGTGTCTACCACTCCCTGGCGGAGGTGGGGGGGCAGATGTACATGCTGGGGGGCTGTGATGCTGCAGGGAGGCCCTCCCCAGCCCTGGAACTCTACTCTCCAGAGGTAGGTTGGAGCATACACACCTGCACGCACACACACACACACACAAACACACAACCCACACACACACAAACACACGACCCACACGCACACAAACACACAACGCACACAGGATTAAACACAGAACGCATCGGTTCAAACATTTACACAGGACTAATCGACCATGTAATTAATTACACTTTTTTGTTGTTTTCAGGAGGACCAGTGGTTAAGCTTGCCCCCCATGCCCACCCCTCGGGTGGGTGCGGCAGTGGCGGTGCTGGGCAAGCAGATCCTGGTGGTGGGTGGTGTGGGGGAGGACCAGCGCCCTCTCAAGGTTGTGGAGGTGTACAACACAGAGGAGGGGAGGTGGAGGAAGAGGAGCGCCCTCAGAGAAGCACTGATGGGGGTGGCCGTCACTGTAAAAGGTGTGTTGGGTAGGAGGTGGCTGTCGCTGTAAAAGGTGTGTTGGGTAGGAGGTGGCTGTCGCTGTGAAAGGTGTGTTGGGTAGGAGGTGGCTGTCGCTGTGAAAGGTGTGTAGGTGGGGGGGTGGCTGTCGTTGTGAAAGGTGTATAGGTGGGGGGGTGGCCGTCACTGTAAAAGGTGTGTTGGGTAGGAGGTGGCTGTCGCTGTGAAAGGTGTGTAGGTGGGGGGGTGGCTGTCGTTGTGAAAGGTGTATAGGTGGGGGGTGGTCGTTGTAAAAAGTGTGTAGGCTGGGAGGTGGCTGTCGCTGTGAAAGGTATGTAGGGTGGCGGGTGACACAAGGACATATATACTTGCATTCTGTACATGGCCAGATCCATGTTAATGGCTTAGTTTCTCACCTCTCACTCCTCCACCTTTCTCTCTCTCACCCTTCTCTGTAGATGGGCGTGCGTTGGCAGTGGGTGGTATGGGTTCAGACCTGCTCCCTCGTAGTATACTACAGCAGTATGACCTGAGGAAGAATGTGTGGGCACTACTGCCCCCTATGCCCACACCGCGATATGATGCTACAGCACACCTACTGGGCAACAAGATCTACGTGGCAGGTAAGGAAAGGGTATGCGTGTTTGGGTGTCTGTTCATGCTTGTGTGCGTGTTTGGGTGTCTGTTCATGCTTGTGTGTGTGTTTGGGTGTCTGTTCATGCTTGTGTGTGTGTTTGGGTGTCTGTTCATGCTTGTGTGTGTGTTTGGGTGTCTGTTCATGCATGTGTGTGTGTTTGGGTGTCTGTTCATGCTTGTGTGTGTGTTTGGGTGTCTGTTCATGCATGTGTGCGTGTTTGGGTGTCTGTTCATGCTTGTGTGTGTGTTTGGGTGTCTGTTCATGCATGTGTGCGTGTTTGGGTGTCTGTTCATGCTTGTGTGCGTGTTTGACAGTTTGCACGTATAATGTGTATACTAAGTGTGTGTGTGTTCGTTTTAGGTGGGCGTCAGTGTAAGCGCACGTTGAAGGTCTTTGAGGTATTTGATTCAGAGACACGGTCCTGGAGTACACTACCCAACATGCCGTGTAAACATTCGTACGGTGGCGTGTTCTGGGACAGTTCGGGGAGGCTGTGTCTGCTGGGCGGGCTAAGGAAGGGAGGGGGCCACCAGAGCTCCAAGTTCACCAAGAATGTCAACATCTTTGATACTAACCAGGGTAAGAAGCACAAAAAAAACACATACACAAAACACATACATATGCATTTAATTGCACTGATTTCCTCTCCAGGTACACAATAAAGTTATATTTCTCTCCAAATAAAAGCTAGGTGCATGCTGCATACACACACACACCTCAAAAAACGACTTATCTTCCGTCTCACAGAAAATGAATATCAAATGGTCAAATTGAAAAGAGACCAGGAAGAGAAAAGAGCCATACCCAGGTAAAAAATTGATAAGTCATTTTTCTATTGTTACCAGTCGAAGCCAAATGAAAGAAGCAGTGGGAGTCTGAATACTTATCTAACACCACGGTGAGAATGTCTGTCTGGCCAGCTGGCAGGCTGGCTGGGTTTTACTCCAGAGATATCAGATAGACATTTACAATACCTTCCTCGTTACCTTCCTCCTCACACACACACACACACACACACACACACACACACACACACACACACACACACACACACACACACACACACACACACACACACACACACACACAGTAAGCAATAAACAATGAGGCCCATTTACTCCCCCTCCCAATCTAATCTAAGTGGAGATGAGATGGGAGATGAGCTACAGTGAGGAGGGAGGGAGGTGTTTAAATTACAGGATTCAGAAACAGATTGTGTTATTATCTGCTTTCCTCCACAGATGGTCATGCTGTTTGCAACTCTCACACTGGGATATTATACTCTGTAGCTCACTCATTGTTAGATTTGCCCAGGAGACATTTATTTAGACATCTGAATATATGGCTCTGGATTGACCAAGAATTCAATGTCTTGACAGAATGTTGACAGAATGTTGACAGAAAATGTGTGTGCAAAATAGCAACAACAAGGAAGTCCTGTGGGAGAAAACAGCTTGTTAATGAGATGTCGAAGGAAAATGGCAAGAATCGTGCAAGCTAACAGGCAGGCAAATAACGGCGCAGAATAGTGGTGTGCAGAACGGCATCTCAAAACGCACAACTCGCCAGTCCTTGTCACGGATGGGCTATTGCAGACCATACCAGGTTCCACTCCTGTTGAGGAGTGGAAAAACATTCCCTGGTCCATTGAATCCCCGTTCCTGTTGCGCCATGCTGATGGCAGAGTCAGGATTTGGCATAAGCAGCATGAGTCCATGGCCCCATCCTGCCTTGTGTCAACGGCACAGGCTGGTGGTGGTGTAATGGTGTATGGAATGTTTTCCTGGCACACATTAAGTACCTTGATTCCAATTGAGTTTTCTTGCCCCAGAGAATTTGGGCTGTTCTGGAGACAAAGGGGGGTCAGACCCGATACTAGATGGTTGTACCTAATAATAAACTGGCCACTGAGTGTAGATTACATTGGTAAAAGTAGAATATTAAAATGACTCCAATATACAAAGACAGACATTGTGTAATATGACATAACTCATAACAAATTAGAGCAGCGAATGATCTAGTATCCAGAATTGGGTTCTCCATGTCTGACTGTAGCTCATCATGATCTGTTCAATGGAAAACCACTAACTACCAAAGCCTCTACAAAACTGTAGAAAATACATCACACTAATGCACACTCTCTGTATACAAGATACACTCACACACAGCCCAGCACATACATTAACTACACAACTGCAATATCTCCAGTCCCTTCTAGTTCAGCTATCTGTAGTAGAGCAACTAAACTCTCTGAACCGTTCTTCCCGCTAGTGTGTTAGTGTGTGCCCCTCCCTCTGAATCTGAAGGAAAAAGGGAACTTAGTGCTGAATATGATATGTTTTAAAAAGTTACTTGGAGGAAGCCCCTGAGAGTGCCAGCCAGCCAACACTTCAACAACAAAGGCCCTGGCAGTGAGTCTCAGAGCAGTGTGCCCGTCGCCAGCTGTGCTCTGCCTTATTCCCTTTCAAGCTCAAATATGGGCTGGATTGGCAACAGTTCATTAACAAAGTGCTTTTATCTGCTCTGGTTATGTTTTCGTCTCTGTGTCTCCCTCTCTTTCTCCCTCTGTATTTCTCTTCCTCTCTCTCTGTGGAGCTGATTGTGAAGTCAGAGACACTAAACTCACGCAGGCTTGGGTTTCTTACAGACAACATAAAAGCTTTAAAAGAGTCTTTGAAAAAGAAAAAAATCTCCCTAGTCGCTGTTTCTCTGAAATAGTTTCACTGTCTTTAGCAGCACAAATGTTTGCCTAAGTAGAACTGTAAATAATATGCCAATTTACTGTAATAGTCATCCCCTGCCAGACTGCTGGAGGAAAATAAATTGTTTTTCTCCTTTGCAATTGAAGTGTTCAGATTGGATGGTTTTACAGGAAATGTACCCTATTTTCTTATTTCCAATATCTGGGGCCATGACCTGGTAGCTTGGTGTGTATGTGGACATTTGTATTCAAGGTGCACACTGTATTTCTTATTGAGTTGTGGTGCCACCAGCATTCAGGCACACACCAAATTGTAACTTGCAGAATTAAAAAAACAAATGGAAAAAATAAAATTGTCACCTTGCTGGAGTTTTATGCAGTGGTCAATGTTGATTGTATACACACTTCCCTGCCTCCCCCACCCTCATTAAAATGTGGTTTACACTTGCACTCACACACACACACTCTGACATCGTCCTCTCCTGTCTCCCTCCAGGGTTGTGGTTGAAGTCAGAAGACACGGTGGCCATGAAGACTAAGAGGGCTGACTTTGCCTCATCTTTCCTCAGTGGCAGGATGGTCGTAGCAGGAGGACTCGGTGAGGGAGTGTGAATGTGTGTCTATATGTGCTCATATATGTGTGTTTTTGTTGAACGTTAGTTGGTCATGACAATGTGTGATGACCATACAGTGCATTCAGAGAGTATTCAGACCCCTTGACTTTTTCCACATTTTGTTACGCTACAACCTCATTGTAAAATGGATGAAATAAAATTTAAAAAATACTCATCAATCTACACACAATACCCCATGTTAACAAAGTCAAACAGTTTTTTAGAAACTTTTGCTATTTTATAAAAACAAAATAACAGAAATACCTTATTTACATAAGTATTCAGACCCTTTGCTATGAGACTCGAAAATTGAGCTTAGGTGCATCTTGTTTCCATTGATCATCCTTGAGATGTTTCTACAACTTGATTGGAGTCCACCTGTGGTAAAATGATTGGACATGATTTGGTAAGGCACACACCGGTCTAAATAAAGTCCCACAGTTGACAGTGCATGTCAGAGCAAAAACCAAGCCATGAGGTCGAGGGGATTGTCCATAGAGCTCCGAGACAGGATTGTGTCGAGGCACAGATCTGGGGAAGGGTACCAAAAAAGGTCAGAGAGGTTTGGACATGATTTGAGCAAGAACCCGATGGTCACTCTGACAGAACTCTAGAGTTCCTCTGCAGAGATAGGAGAACCTTTCAGAAGGACAACCATCTCTGCAGCACTCCATCAAACAGGCCTTTATGGTAGAGAGCCAGACAGAAGACAGAAGACACTCCTCAGTAAATGACAGCCCGCTTGACAGGACTCTCAGAACATGAGAAACAAGATTATCTGGTCTGATGAAACCAAGATTGAACTCTTTGGTCTGAATGCCAAACGTCACGCTTGGAGGAAACCTGGCACCATCTTCACGGTGAAGCATTGTGGTGGCAGCATTGTGCTGTGGGGGTGTTTTTCAGTGACAGAGACTGGGAGACTAGTCAGGACCGAGGGAAAGATGAACGGAGCAAAGTACAGAGAGATCCTTGATGAAAACCTGCTCCAGAGCACTCAGGACCTCAGACTGGGGCGAAGGTTCACTTTCCAACTGGACAAAGACCCTGAGCACACAGCCAAGACAACGCAAGAGTGGCTTCAGGACAAGTCTCTGAATGTCCTTGAGTGGCCAAGCTAGAGCCCGGACTTGAACCCGATTGAACATCTCTAGAGAGACCTGAAAATGCCTCTGCAGCGACGCTTCCCATCCAACCTGACAGAGCTTGTGAGGATCTGCAGAGAAGAATGGGAGAAACTCCCCAGATACAGTTGTGCGAATCATGTAAAGTCATACCCAAGAAGACTCTAGGCTGTAATCGCTGCCAAAGTGCTGAGTAAAGGGTCTGAATACTTACAGTACCAGTCAAAAGTTTGGACACACTGACTTTTTCTGCATTGTAGAATAATAGTGAAGACATCCAAACTATGAAATAACACATGGAATCATGTAGTAACCAAAAAGGTGTTAAACAAAGATTCTTCAAAGTAGCCACCCTTCGCCTTGATGTCAGCTTTGCACACTCTTGGCATTCTCTCAACCAGCTTCATGAGGAATGCTTTCCCAAAAGTATTGAAGGAGTTCCCACATATGCTGAGCACTTGTTGGCTATTTTTCCTTCACTTTGCGGTCAACTCATTCCAAACCATCTCAATTGGGTTGAAGTTGGGTGAATGTGGAGGCCAGGTCATCTGATGCAGCACTCCATCACTCTTTTTCTTGGTCAAATAGCCCTTACACAGCCTGGAGGTGTGTTTTGTGTCATTGTCGTGTTGAACAAATGATTGTCCCACTAAGCGCAAACCAGATGGGATTGCATCTCGCAGCAGAATGCTGTGGTAGCCATGCTGGTTAAGTGTGCCTTGAATTCTAAATAAATCACTGACAGTGTCCCCAGCTAAGCACCCCCACACCATCTCCTCCTCCATGCTTGACGGTGGGAACCAGACATGTGGAGATCATCCGTTCACCAACTCTGCGTCTCACAAAGACACGGTGGTTGGAACCAAACATCTCCAATTTGGACTTATCAGACCAAAGGACAGATTTCCACCGGTCTAATGTCCATTGCTCGTGTTTCTTGGCCCAAGCAAGTATTTTCTTATTATTGGTGTCCTTTGGTAGTGGTTTCTTTGCAGCAATTAGTCCACGAAGGCCTGATTCATGTAGTCTCCTCTGAAAAGTTGATGTTGAGATTTGTCTGTTACTTGAACTTTGTGAAGCATTTATTTAGGCTGCAATCTGAGGTGCAGTTAACTCTAATGAACTTATCCTCTGCAGCAGAGGTACGTAACTCTGGGTCTTCCTTTCCTGTGGCAGTCCTCATGAGAGCCAGTTTCATCATAACGCTTGATGGTTTTTGTTACTGCACTTGAAGAACCTTTCAAAGTTCTTGAAATGTTCCAAATTGCCTGTCCTTCATGTCTTAAAGTCATGATGGACTGTTGTTTCTATTTGCTTGTTTGAGCTGTTATTGTCATAAATGGACTTGGTCTTTTACCAAATATCTTCTGTATACCACCCCTACCTTGTCACAACACAACTGATTGGCTCAAATGCATTAAGGAAAGAAATTCCACAAATGAACTTTTAACAAGATACACCTGTTAATGGAATTGCATTCCAAGTAACTACCTCATGAAGATGGTTGAGAGAATGCCAAGAGTGTGCAAAGCTGTCATCAAGGCAAAGGGTGGCTACTTTGAAGAATCTCAAATATAAATAATATTTTGATCTGTTTAACACTTTTTTGGTTACTACATGATTCCATATGTGTTATTTAATAGTTTTGATGTCTTCACTATTATTATACAATGTAGAATATAGTCAAAAAAGGTTTTTGCTTTGTCATTATGGGGTATTGAGTGTAGATTGGAGATTTTTATTTTTTTTATCAATTTTAGAATTAGGCTGTAACGTGGCAAATGTGGAAAAAATCAAGGGGTCTGAATAATGTACTATCGAATGCACTGTATATTGACTGTATGAACACCGTATGATGACCGTGCGTGGTCCCCAGGTCACCAGCCTTCAGTTCTGGACACGGTGGAAGCCTTCCACCCTCAGAAGAGGAAGTGGGAGAGACTGGCTCCCATGGCAATGGCGCGATGCTCTGCCTCGTCCATCGTCATCAGGGACCGCTTGCTGGTGGTGGGAGGAGTCAACCAGGTGCTGGAATATTGCTGTGCTTGTTGTCACACACACACACACACACACACACACACACACACACACACACACACACACACACACACACACACACACACACACACACACACACACACACACACACACACACACACACACACACACACACACACACACACACACACACACACACACACACACACACACACACACACACACACACACACACACACACACTCGCCATTTACTATCTGTCTCTGTCTAACTGTCTTTAAGGTCCCTAGTTCAGCCCATGAGATCCTGTATGTGAAAGAGGAGTGTCTGTAGGCTAGAGGACATGAGCCTTACAGGATGATTGACAGCAGGATGACCACAAGAAGATTCTGAATTCTAGAACATTCTATTCAAAATCAGTGGTTACAGTGCTTTCATAATGGCTGCTGGTCTGGGACAAGTGCAATATGTTTCCTAAGATCTACAGAGGAAAAGAAAGGATGGGGAAATAATGCCACAAACACAGAACAGTGCCCTCTCCTGGGTTGTCTATGCACACTCAACTCCAACACACAGTGAGAGAACTGATATCACACAGGCTACACACACAGAGAATAGATCCCAATTATCACCATACTGACTCACATCGTACAAAATATTCTACACCAGGGATGGCCAACTTTGATGGGCGTAGGCCCACTAAAAATCTGAACTCATCATGAGGGGCTGTAGTTACTCGCGGGTCTGCGTACCCACGTGGGCACAACCACATTTCGAAATTGCGCCTTGTGTATTCTAAAAAAAAAAGGTAGCCAGTTGCACATCCCGGTTCTACACACACGAGGAGCTGGCTTTCTCTGTAAATAAGTTATTCAGAAGAGTTTTAGTAATGTAAAGATTCCTCTTCACTGTGTGTGATCTCCCTATAGAGATTCTCAAAGTATTCAATATTTTTTTTACTTTTGCATCTATTGTTGTAGATTTACTGCTTGCCTTGCCTTAAATGTTTTTAACTGGACATATAGATGTGATCTTAACAGGGAGTAAAGACTAGAGCAAGGTAATACATTTTGTATTGTTACTGAGATAAATACTGTTTATTTGTTGTGTATGAAATGTGTGCAGTTTGTCAACAGTTTGATATTCCCTACTGTAGATGCAAGTGACATGTTAGTGTACACCCATCTCTAAGACCTAAGTTAGCCAACTCCGGACATACAGTACAGTACAGTATGCAGTCGCTTGGAAGAGCATGAAGACATGCACTTAACTGGAGTGTGCATATAGCATGCATGCAGACATAGCATGCATATATCTGGAGCAAGTCAAAATAATGTATATGAATTAACTGCACTACTGAAACAGAGTGTGCAATCATCAGGAGTTGACTATACCCACTGATGGAGGCCGCTGAGGGGAGGACTGGAATGGCTGGAATGGACAGAATGTATTGGTATCAAACACAACCATGATACCATTCCATTTACTCCATTCCAGCCATTATTATGATCCATCCTCCCATCAGCAGCCTCCACTGAAACCTACATATTTGAATGGGTTGCCTATGGATTGCTATGGCAATAGGAATTATATAGGTGTGAGAAGGTTAATCATGTCATGTCTGGTTTAAAGTATATATCAAATGATGTATGTTCTTTAATCCTATTTAAGATCTGTTGCTCTTTTTAAAATCCCCATTTAAAAAATATATGTTATACTCGTGATTACATGCAATACTGGTTTTCGGTTCATCTGTTTTGGTTTGTAATTAGTGCACTGTGTATTGACAATTGATTTCTGTCAAATGTACGTATTAATGAATAGCTTCATTCTCAGGATGTTATTAAAAAGCACAAACTACTGGATGAATACTTCTACAGTAAGTATGGCTTCAATGAGGTATTCTTCTAACTTGATTAGAAAGTAAAACAAAAGAAGCTTAACAAAATAATTCCATGGAGTGCATCCACTTCCGACCTGTATGTAGAATTCTTCTATATCATTCTTGTTTCATTCTTATTCTGTACTGTTAGATTTCAGTGCAGCCTTTTATATTATTGTCCATAACCTGTTGTTAAGGAAACTTTTCATCCTCTGCCATATCATGGATTCAGAGCTACAATGAATTCGGAAAGTATTCAGACACCTTGACTTTTTCCACATTTCGTTACATTACAGTCTTATTCTAAAAAGGATTCAATTGTTTTTTTTGCGCTCATCAACCTACACACAATACCTCATAATCACAAAGCAAAAACAGGGTTTTAGAAACGTTTGCAAATGTATTAAACATATATAAACAGAAATACCTTATTTACATAAGTATTCAGACCCTTTGCTCTGAGACTCAAAATTGAGCTCAGGTGCATCCTGTTTCCATTGATCATCCTTGAGATCTTTCTACAACTTGATTGGAGTCCACCTGTGGTAAATTCAGTTGATTGGATATGATTTGGAAAGACACACCTGTTTATATAAGGTCTACAGTTGACAGTGCATGTCAGAGCAAAAACCAAGCCATGAGGTTGAAGGAATTGTCCGTAGAGGTCCGAGACAGGACTGTGTCGAGGCACAGATCTGGGAGAGGGTACCAAAAATATCTGCAGTATTTTTTGGTACCTTCAGCAAAGGGTGGCTACTTTGAAAAATCACAAATATAATATATATTCCTCATAAAGCTGGTTGAGAGAATGCCAAGAGTGTGCAAAGCTGTCATCAAGGCAGAGGGTGGCTACTTTGAAGAATCTTTGTTTAACACTTTTTTGGTTACTTCATGATTCCATATGTGTTATTTCATAGTGTTAATGTCTTCACTATTATTCTACAATGCAAAAAATAGTAAAAAATAAAGAAAAAACCTTGAATGAGTAGGTGTTCTAAAACTTTTGACCAGTAGTGTATGATGATGATTCAACCATATTATCAGGTTTGAAGGAAAGACCCAGGTGCAGACAGTGTGTAAGTAAACAGGAGACAAAGGGCTGTGAGACATGGGTTTAACTCTGCACATATGAAAGGTAGGATGTATATGAAGGTAACAGAAGACGAACAGCAGAGGGGCTAATGATTTTGGAGATGGGAAACGGGCCAATAAACCGAGGGTATAGATTGTGGGATTCCACCCGGAGGGGCAAATTCTGGGTGGACAGCCATACCTTCTGCCCAAGACGATACCGGAGAGCCGGGGTCCGGTGGCGATTCGTTAATCGTCGATACCTGGAGGTGGTGTTGCCATCAGATGGTGGAAGCCCCGTGACAACGTCCAGGGAGATGTGAGACCAGAGACGGTGAGGGACAGGCAGAGGTTGGAAGAAATGAGCCGGAGTCGAGGAGTCTTGTTTGTGCATAAACCATGCAAGCGGTGACAAATGAGAGACATCAGGGACACTGGGGTTCGGCTGGGAATGCTGCGCCTCCCGGACCTGCTTCTCTATACCCCAGCTGAATGCCGTCGCCAGGCACAAGGTGGGCAGAATGGTGTCGGGCTCTGGGTAATAGCCGTGGAGCTATAGTGGTGAGACAGTGCATCCGGCTTGATATTCTTGGATCCCGGACGATATGAGAGGGAGAAGTTGAACCGTGTGAACAGCAGGGCCCATCTGCCTTGCCTGGAGTTGAGGCATTTGGCTGTGTGGAGATACTCCAGGTTTTTGTGGTCGGTCCATTCAATGAACAGATGCTCTGCCCCTTCCAGCCAGTGCCTCCATTCCTACAACACCATCCTCACTGCGAGAAGGTCACGATTCCCCACATTGTAGTTTTTCTCTGTGGCGTTGAGGCGGTGGTAGAAGAAGGTGCATGGAAGTAGCTTCAGGTCCAGGGCAGAACGCTGAGACAGGAACAACCCCACTCCTACATCAGAAGCATCGTTCTCCACCACGAACTGACAGGAAGGGTCAGGTTGAACAAAGATGGGAGCAGTGGTGATGCAATGTTTGAGGTCCCGGAACGGCCGGTCAGCAGCAGGGGACCATGTGAACGGAACCTTGGGAGAGGTGAGTGCTGACAGATGGTAAGCCAGGGTGCTGTAACCCCGGGTGAAGCAGCGATAAAAGTTGGTGAACCCCAGGAAACGTTGCAGCTGCACCATGAACGTAGGCTGGGGCCAATCCACCACCGCTCTCACCTTCCTGGGATCCATGATGTACCCCAGAAAAGGGATGGTGGAGGAATAGAACTCGCATTTCACTGCCTTAATAAACAGCTGATTCTCCAGGATTTGTTGAAGAAACTGACGGACGTCGAGCACATGTTCTTGGGGGGGAGCAGGTGAAGGCGATGATGTCATCAATGTAGACAAAGACGAACCATTTTAACATGTCGCTGAGAACATCATTTACCAGTGCTGAACATAGCAGGGGCGTTGGTGAGGCCAAATGGCATGACCAAATACTCGTAGTGGCCGCTGGTTGTGTTGAAGGCGGTCTTCCACTCATCCCCCTCCCGTATTCTCACCAGATGGTAGGAGTTCCGTAGATCCAGCTTGGAAAACACAGTGGCCCCCTGGAGCGGCTTGAAGGCAGAGAAGATGAGTGGTAGCGGGTAGCGGTTTTTCACCGTCATGTCATCGAGTCCCCGTTAGTTGATGCACAGGCACAGGGTCTTGTCCTTCTTCTCCACAAAGAAGAACCATGCGCCGGCGGGAGAGGATGAAGGACGGATAGATCCTGCAGCTAGGGAGTCCCCAATTTAGGTCTCCATAGCCTTGGTCTCCGGTCCCAAAAGCGAGTACAGTCATCCCCGGGGCGGAGTGGTGCTAGGAAGAAGGACAATCCCGCAGTCATGTGGTCGGTGTGGGCGAAGCGAAGCTGCTTGGGTCTTGTTGAACACCTCCTGAAGGTCCTGGTACTCTGCGGGAATGGCGGAGAGGTCCATGACACCTTTCGAGCCCCCAGGAATATGTCCCAGGGCAGGTTGTGCTGACTTCAGACAATGGGCGTGGCAGAACGGACTCCAGCCAATGATTGTTTCCCCACAGCAGAATGGCATGAAAAGGGGTGCGAGCAAGGGAAGCAGAAAAGTTCTCCATATGGCCCACCAGAATACTCACTCCTGCCAGTGAGCTTGGTCTTTTTTAAAGGACAAAAGGACACAAAATGACCAAGAGTCCCACAATACAAACAACTCTTCGTGTTGCGCCTGTATTGCCGTTCCGCTGGCGACAGCCCAGCTCTGCCTAGTTGCATAGGCTCGGGAAGCAGTAACTGAGCCGTCTTCGGCGACTTTCAGGGGAAGTAGGGAAGCCTCGGGTTCTCTTCGGCAACGGGACCATCGGGGACTTCCGGGATGACTCGGGGGTAAGGTGGGATCCCTGGATGTATGAGCGTAATCGAATTTCCCGTAATCGAATGTTCCCGTAATCGCCCATCGATTCGGATGGTCAAAGCGATGAGGGAAACGAGATCCGTAGGTAACTCCCGAGCAGCAAGCTCATCTTGACCTCCTCTGAGACGTTGTGCAGGAACATATCAAACAGCGCTTCCTGTTTCCAAGCACTCTCCGCTGCCAACATGCGGAAATCCACTGCATAGTCTGCCACACAGTGGGAGTCCTGCCGAAGCTGGATTAGCTACCGGGCAGCTTCACTCCCAGTGAACAGGGCATCAAAAACCTTCTTCACCTCTCCCACAAACCCCTCCAGGCTAATATGGCCGGCTGTTGTTCCCATACAGCAGTATCCCAGGTGAGGGCCCTCCCAGACATCAGCGTGATGAGGTAGGCTATCTTGGAGCGATCCAAGCGGAAGGAGGAGGGCTGAAGCTCGAAGATGAGGGCACACTGAGCTAGAAAAGCCCGACTGAAGCTTTCCGGTGGAGGTATGCGTGGCTCCCGAGAAGGTGGAGTGCCTGATGAGACAGCGATGCTAACAGCTGAGTTACTGAGGGGCTGTGGGGTTACCACCATGGTAGGCTGCCTCCCAGGCAACCTGTGGAATTGCTCCATCAAACTGTCTAACACCCGGGCATGGCGTTCAGCCAAGGTTTGGACCCCCGCCATAAGGCCACAAAGCAATTCCTTATGCCTACCAATGGTGGCCCCTTGGGAGGAGATGGCATTGCGTAGCTGGCTCAGGTCTGCTGGGTCAGTCATGGCCTGTTCAAACTATCAGGTTTGAAGGTAAGACCCAGGTGCAGACAGTGTCGAAGTTTATTAAATCGAACACTGGCAGGCAAAGGTACAGGCTGGCAGGCAGGCTCAGGGTCAGGTCAGCCAGAGGTCGGTAATCCAGAGTAGTGGGGCAATGGTACAGGACAGGAGACAGGTTCAGGGTCAGGGCAGGCAAAGGTCGGTAAATCCAGAGTCAGGTGGCAAAGGTACAGGATGGCAGGCAGGGTCAGGGCAGGCAGATCAAAAACCGGTAAAACTAGAAAACCAGGAACTAAAGACAAGACAGGAGCAAGGTGGAAACCCCTGGTAGGTTTGATGAACAAAACAAACTCGCAACAGACAAACAGAGAACACAGGTATAAATACACAGAGGATAATGGAGAAGATGGGTGACACCTCTAGGGGGGTGGAGACAATCACAAAGACAGATCAGGGTGTGACACATGTACTGTGTCAGTAACCACAGCTATTGAAGTACCTGACACCCTTAACAAGGAGTTGCAGTCAGTTGTGGAATGGACACGGTAATAAACTGGTCCTAAACATCTCTAAAACTAAGAGCATTGTATTTTTGTACAAATCATTTTCTAAGCACCAGACCTCAGCTGAACCTGGTAATGAATGGTGTGGCTGTTGAACAAGTTGAGGAGACTAAATTACTTAATGTTACCTTAGATTGTGAACTGTCATGGTCAAACATATAGATTCAATGGTTGTAAAGATGGGGGAGGTCTGTCTGTAATAAAGATAAGTTCTGCTTATCTGCTTGGCACCACACTCTACAAATCAAGTCCTGCAGGCTCTAGTTTTATCTTATATGGATTATTGTCCAGGCATGTGGTCAAGTGCTGCTAAGAAAGACCTAGTTAAACTGCAGCTGGCCCAGAACAGAGCGGCACGTCTTGCACGTCATGCACGTCATTGTAATCAGAGGGCTATTATAAATACTATGCATGCCAGTCTCTCTTGACTAAGAGTTAATGAGCGACTAACTGCATCACTTCTTTTCATAAGAAACATTGATGTGTTGAAAATTCCAAATAGTTTGCATAGTCAACTTACGCACAGCTCTGACACACTTATGCAACCAGACATGCCACAAGGGGTCTTTTCACAGTCCCCAAATCAGGAAACAAATTTAAGGAAGCGTACAGTATTACTGTATATAGAGCCATTATTGCATGGAACTCCCATCTCATATTGCTCAAATGAACAGCAGACCTGGTTTTTAAAAAATTGATAAAAGCAACACCTCACAGCCTCTCTGCTATTTTTACCTTCATGTAACTAGACAAGTCAGTTTAGAACAAATTCTTTTGTACAATGACGGCCGAGGAACAGTGGGTTAATTGCCTTGTTCAGGGGCAGAATAACAGATTTTGACCTTGGCAGCTTGGGGATTCAATCCACCAACCTTTCGGTTACTGGCCCAACGCTCTAACAACTAAGCTACCTGCCGCCACATTATTTGACCTAGATATTTTATGTGTATTCATTGATACACTATGTAGGGCATGTATGCTGTTTTTAAGTGTATCTAGTTCTGTCCTTGAGCTGTTCATATCTATTAATGTTCTGTATTATGTCATGTTGCATGTCCTGTGTTGGACCCCAGGAAGAGTAGTTGTGGCTTTCTCAACAGCTAATGGGGATCCTAATAAAATACACTACATGGTCAGAAATATGTCAATACCCCTTCAAATTAGTGAATTCGGCTATTTCAGCCACACCCGTTGCTGACAGGTGAATACAATCGAGCACACAGACATGCAATCGCCATAGAAAAACATTAGCAGTAGAATGGTCTTACTGAAGAGCTCAGTGACTTTCAATGTGGCACAGTCATAGGATGCCACCTTTCCAGCAAGTCAATTCATCACATTTCTGCCCTTCTAGAGCTGTCCCTGTCAATTGCAATTGCTGTTATTGTGAAATGGAAACGTCCAGGAGCAACAACGGCTCAGGCGCTAAGTGGTAGGGAAATACAAGCTTCCAAAACTGGACCGTTGAGTGCTGAAGCACGTAGCATGTAGAAACTGTCCTCGGTTGCAACACTCACTACCGAGTTCCAAACTAACTCTGGAAGCAACGTCAGCACAATAACTGTTAGTCGGGAGCTTCATGAAATGGGTTTCCATCGCCGAGCAACCACACAGCCACGCATCCTAAGTTCATCCTAAGTGTTGGCTGGAGTGGTGTAAAGCTTGCGGCCATTTGACTCTAGAGCAGTGGAAACGCGTTCTCTGGAGTGATGCTTCAAAAATAATCTGAGTTTGGCAGATGCCAGGGGAACGCTACCTGCCCCAATGCATAGTTCCAACTGTACAGATTGGTGGAGGAGAAATAATGGTCTGGGCTTGATTTTAATGGTTTGGGCTAGGCCCTTAGATCCAGTGGACAGTTACTGGATTTCAGTTACCCCCAATTTTATGGTATCCTTTTGGTAGTAGTTACAGACTTGTCTCATCACTGCAACTCCCATACGGACTCAGGAGAGGCGAAGGTCAAGAGCCTGGTCAGCATGCACTGTGCCTGGCCCACCACAGGAGTCGCTAGTGTGTGATGAGACAAGGTTATCCCTGCCGGGTAAACCCTCCCTAACCCGGACGATGCTGGGTCAATTGTGCGTCGCCACGGCCACGGCCACGGCCACGACAGAGTCTGGGCTCGAACCTAGAATCTCTGGTGGCACAGCTTGCAGCAGTGCCTTAGACCACTGCGTCACCCAGGAGGTTGTGAATGTAAATCTTAACGCCACCGCATACAATGATGCAGAGCCCTGTGCAGGCCAGTCAATATTAATGCCAATGATTTTGGAATGAGATGTTCGACGAGCAGGTGTCTACATTGGTCATGTAGTGTACGAAATACCAAAATAATTTTCAGCCTCTGCTGGGCATACAGTTGGTGTTGAAAACTGCCTTGTAATCTCACTCTTCACCACTAGATGACAATTAAACACAACACATAAGCTATAAACTGAGGAAGATGATTCTTCTCTAGGACAGAATTGACCCAAACATACTGAACAGGCTGGCTGACACTTTATGGTGTACTTATCTTTTTGTTCAACAATCTTTTTATCGCAGTATAGCCATAGGTCAAAGCCTCACAATAACTATGCAAACACACACTCAGTTCTGAACCTTCCCCCTCAATGTCAACAATACAGTGGATTTATACATGGATACACACTGTGCTCTGAAACACTTGTCTTTAAATGATACTCCTTCCTCACTAAGGTGAGAAAAATAGGCGACATTGGCGCCAAGTGGAGTTGTAGAATGTATCGGGAACAGTTGAAGTAAACATGGCCTCGTTATAAGCATCAGTTACATTAACATTCTTCCAAATAGTATTTTTTCTGTTCATCTGCCACGGAGGCGATTTGTTGTGAATGGAAACGTTGGTTCTATTGATTCTAATGCTATAACCAAGACTTCCTGTGCATGATGACTTCCGTTATCCATTTTGGGTCTACATTTGCCCCATGACCCCTCTTTGCCCTGCACACAGGCTGAGCTGCCAGACACATATACACACCACAAACACCCTATATGAATCACCACTGTCAAATGGGTTAATTGCATTCCGAGTGGAGAGGTTGGCTGTTCTCTGTGGCAAGTGTATTCTCCCCTCTGCTTTTCCCACATTATTACAGTTTTTCTCAATTGCTAAAACACTAAAACCCATTGGCTGAACAAAGTTCTCAGTTCCCTGGACTCATTTAGTTCATTATGCCATCTGTTGTCAATACCTTAAACCATTTCACATGGTAAAACACAATTTGCAGATCTCACTTAGACTTTTCACCAAAACTCTAAACACATTCTCATTCTCAAAACACATTCTGCACTCTAATGCACATGTCATCCATACTGGTAAACACAAGTGGCAACAATCAAATACAAATAGAGAGCACATGTCACTCATTGAAAACAACCACTCAAAATTGATTTAACCTATTTCAAATGATGCGACAACAACCAATATAAGCCAGTTCAGAGAGCAAACAGGTTGTTGAAGGTGGGAAGGAGAAAGTCTGAGAATGCATAGAAGAAACAATGTGAGAGGATGAGGACGAGTGCGTATGCGAGGTGGGTGACGAGGAGGAGGAGGGCAAGAAAGAGGAAGAGGGGGACGAAGAGGAAGAGGAAGACAAAGAGTGGAAATATCTGATGAAATTCGAGCAACAGTTATAGACCATGTTCTTGTCCATGGACTGACAATGAGGGAAGCCGGACTTAGAGTGCAACCCAATTTGAGACGATTTTCTGTGTCCACCATAGTAAGGACATTCAGAGAAGAGAACAGGTACAGTATACTACTGTATTTTTGTAATTGCAAATTTACTGTACTACACTATATGCAGCTGTTTCAATAGACATTTGTAAAGTTAATCACTGTATGTATTGTACTGCATGAATATGTTTTGTAACTGCACAACGACTTTTTGTAGAATTGCAAGGCTGCCACATGCAGGTGGAAGGACAACTATATTCACTCGGGAGCAAGAGGCCGTTATAGTTGGCCTGGTCCTTCAAGATAATGCAATACGACTCAGAGAAATCCAGGAACGAGTGATACAAGACAACACACACTTCCAGGGAATCGACAGTGTTCGCATTTCTACAATTCACCGTGTCCTCCATCGTAACAGGATGCGAATGAAACAAGTATACAGAATACCGTTTGAGCGCAACTCACCAAGGGTGAAAGAACTGCGAGCTCAGTATGTGCAAGTAAGTGTACATTCAGAAACATTTACTGTAATCCAGATTGTCTACAGTACTAACACATACTATGTGAATGACATTACTCTTGAGTACATACAAAGTGTGTGAATCAGAAGCCTAATTGTACTCTACAGTATAGCATTGTCTCTGTACGACTTACAAAATCCTACATACAGTATATTGTATTTCTACACAGACAATATTTGACTTGGAATCCTTGGACAGACCCCATGAGTTCATATTTGTCGATGAAGCAGGCTTCAATCTAACAAAGAGGAGAAGGAGAGGCTGTGATTGGACAGACCCCATGAGTTCATCTTTGTCGATGAAGCAGGCTTCAATCTAACAAAGAGGAGAAGGAGAGGCTGTGATTGGACAGACCCCATGAGTTCATATTTGTCGATGAAGCAGGCTTCAATCTAACAAAGAGGAGAAGGAGAGGCTGTGATTGGACAGACCCCATGAGTTCATATTTGTCGATGAAGCAGGCTTCAATCTAACAAAGAGGAGAAGGAGAGGCTGTGATTGGACAGACCCCATGAGTTCATATTTGTCGATGAAGCAGGCTTCAATCTAACAAAGAGGAGAAGGAGAGGCTGTGATTGGACAGACCCCATGAGTTCATATTTGTCGATGAAGCAGGCTTCAATCTAACAAAGAGGAGAAGGAGAGGCCCAAACATGATTGGACAGTGGGCCATTGTTGAAGTCCCTGGTCAACGAGGTGGCAATGTCACAATCTGTGCTGCTATCAGCAACCATGGTGTTCTACATCACCATGTTACACTCGGGCCATATAATACCCAGCACTTTCTAAGATTTATTGCCAATCTAAGAGATATTTTACTTGAGCAGCAGGTTCAAGAGCAGCAAGGTCAAGAGCTAAATGAGAATCCCATTCCCACCTATGTGATAGTGTGGGACAATGTCAGTTTCCACCGAGCTGCTCAGGTAAGGGAATGGTTTAACATCAATGGGAAGTTTATGAACTTGTACCTCCCTCCATACTCGCCTTTCCTGATTCCAATTTTTCTCCTCTTGGAGATGGAAAGTGTATGATAGACAACCCTACACCAGAGTAAATCTGCTGCAAGTCATGGATTTAGCCTGTGGTGATATAGGTGAGGAATCATGTCAGGGCTGGATACGGCACACAAGAGGCTTCTTCCCCCGTTGGCTCAGGAGGGACAATGTTGCTTGTGATGTCAACGAAGTGCTCTGGCCTGACCCAGCCCAAAGACAAGAAGAAGCACATTCATCACATGTTTACTCCTTTGAATTTTGTCCCTTTTATTATGGTATACTGTAGTACAGTGCATTGTAGGCTGTATACTGTACAATGGACAAATTGTATGGCCCTGAACATTGTGCTTTCCATTTATTAACAGACTGCTCAATAGATTTTGACTGGTTGCAGGTTCATATCAACAAAGAACAAGAATTACAGTATCACAGAGACAAAGGACAAGTTTGTGAGATGCAGGGTACAGTACTGTAAAAATAGGGGTACAAGGAGGAGGAAGAACAAAAAACTAAATTGCATAGAGCAAAGCAGAGTAGTAATTTCTGCTCAATTTTGAGCTACTATAATAGAACATGTTTTCGTTCATCAAAAGACAATGACGGAAAAATATGAATATTTTTTTTGAGTAAAAATGTACTTCTCCCTGAGAATTGTATGTTTTGAACAATGTGTTTTCTATTTTTTGGTGTATTGTTTACTGACTGTGTGAGAGTGTATATCATTTTGATCACTTTGTTTATGATTTGAGTGCAGTGTTTGATTTTGAACACAACAACAGGCCATGATGTGGGTAGGATCCATATCTGCTGTATCCATTCAAATGATCACAGTTAGATTCAGTCATCCCTAATAGGACTAGTGTCGCATTGAAGGGGTGATATCAACTGTCAAAAGATAAGGTAGCTACTGAGGATAAAATAATGGAGGGAAGGATTGCTTCATCCTCAACTCGTCTGTATCAGAATGTGATTAGTTGAGAGCGTGTGACCCAGACAGGAAGTGGTTCCCTGTCAGTAAGAAGTAACAGTGTGGTCGGAACATCACACATGTCCAGCCATAAGGGTTTCACTCAAACATTACTAACAATGGTGCCCATCCCAGATCCTCACCTACATAAGATAATTACTTTGTTTTACCAGTTTGTTGTTTTTCATATTGTATCATCCTTAACCCAATACCTAGCGACCTTGTCAAGAGGAGGTTCGGACCTCTTGGAATAATGGTTAACAGTTGCATTTGCTACATTGGTGTCAGAAGTGGGATGGCACTTGTTAGGCCATCGGAGAGGCATGTACACGTAAGGGACTTGGTATAAAGAAGTGTGGGGACACGCTCTCCTGAAGGAAGGGGGTAATGTAGTGACCTTAACCAAACAACTAGCAAACTTTTCAAGTGGTCCAGACCTCTTGGCATAGCGGTTAAGGTTGTTGACTTGACAGTCGTTGGACCCGGAGTCCTGATTGCTTATAGCCAGAGAGCTGATCTGTTGTGATCTAGTACTGTCTTTTTGCTAGCTATGACCATCTACTTTAAGTGCTGCCTGTCTTCCCAGTGGCCTACTTGGTGTGGGATCTACTGACTGCTCATAATTTGCAAATAGTTTTTGACACATCAACCAGGATCAAGGGGAGGGCAATTTGTGACTTGTTTTGGTAATCAGTGGCTGTGTCGGAGGGAGAGTGACTTCACTTCTCCTAGGAAATCAGCAATTAATACAGGGAGGCGTGCTCTCCACCTCTGCTTGGCAATTAGCAATTAGTGTTAGTACTTTAGTCTCCCTTGGTTTCACAGTAGTAGCGGCTATGTCAGTTTTGTCACAAAACTAATACTGGTCTTTGGAGTTGTTTGAGGAAGGCTCCATACCACCGCTCTCTCACTTGAGTATCTTACCAAGTTATTTTCAGATCAAATTTTTCCTCTTTTTGTAGCTTTGGCAACTGTTTTCTAAACCTGTTTGCACTGCTCCCTGTAGGCTTTACAGAGCCTCCCCACCTCTTGGCTGCAACCCTCCTAATTTAGTGTACCCTGCGCGCACAACCCATGTGGAATTCCAGGTCTCTGGCAGCATTTGGAACTGCTGACCTGTGGTTAAGAATGCTGACTTCATCTCCGCCTATGCTGCCCTTCAGTCCCTTGACTTTTTGGCCCTGACAGAGGCATGGATCACCCCAGAGAACACTGCTGCTCTTTCTTCATCTGACAATGTTCTCTCATAGTCAGAGCATCTGGTAGTTGTGGTGGTGGCACCGGTCTATTCATTTCCCCTAAGTGGAACTTCTCTTTTCTCCCTCTCCCCAGTCCATCTCCTCACTTGAATTCCATGCTGTCACGCAAGCTTAACATTATTGTCATCTATCACCAACCAGGTGATAGATGGTGAGTTCCTCACTGAGCTTGACATGTTGATAAGCTCATTTTCTGACAATGGCTCACCGCTCTTCGTTCTTGGCAACTTCAACCTCCCGATGTCTGCCTTTCCCAATCCCCTCCAAATCACACAAGGCAGGCAATACGCTTGACCTAATCTTTACTAGAAGCTCCTCCCAGACTAATCTCACTGCAACCCCCCCCACAGGTCACTACTTTGTTTCCTTTTCTGTCTCCCTTTCCTCCAATCCTAAACACTCAGCCCCTACCCAGATGGTTGTGCCATGCAATCTTTGCTTTCTCTCCCACTACTCTCTCCTCTTCTATCATCTCTCCCTTCTGCTAAATCCTTCTCCCTCCAGTCTCCTGATTTTGCCTCTTTGACCCTACGCTCCTCCCTTTCCGCATCCTATGACTCGCACTGGGCCCTTTCTGCATCCTATGACATTCATGCTTACAGAACAGGGCTGCGGGCAGCTGAGTGAAAATGGAGAAACTATCGGAGGACTGACACTCCTTTCACTCTGTCCTCTACTTTATCTTCCTCTATCTGTTAAAGCACTTTTCTACCACTCTAAATTTCAATCATCTTCCTCTAAACCTGGGACTCTTTTCCACTTTCCCCTCCCTCCTTAGTCCTCCCCCTTCCGCTCTTCGGACAGCTGTCAACCACTTTGAAAAGAAGGTTGACTACATCTGCTACTCAATCACTCAGCCTAGAGTCCACTGGTCTCACTCACACAACTACCCTACGCTTTGACCTCTTTCTCCCCTCTCCAGATGAAATCCTGCGACTAGTGAGGTCTGGCTGCCTGACAACCTGCACATTCAAACCCATCCCCTCCTCCCTTCTACAGACCCTCTCTGGAGACCCTATCCCATTCCTCATTTACATAATCAACTCATCCCTGACCACTGGCTGTGTCTCCTCTGACTTCAAAATTGCATGAGTCGCTCCCCTCAAGAAACTAACACTCAACTCATCTGAAGTCAACAACTATAGACTTGTATCCCTTTTCTTTCCAAAACACTTGAGTGTGCTGTCTCTAGTCAACTTTCTCGCCATCTCTCTCATAATGATCTTGGCCCTAACCAATTAGGCTTTGAGACTGGTCACTCCACTGAGACTGCTCTTCTGTGTCATGAAGGCTCTCCGCCCTGTCTAACCTTGCTCGCTCTCACTCAGAACTTTCAATTAAAGGTGCTTAATTTGCATGGGAAACATGTTTACATTGCCAAAGCAGGTGACATGGATGAAGTCAACAGTTCCAAAATAATGTTTATATAGTGTTGTAATGAGATGCAAATAGTTAAATTACAAAAGGGAAAACAAATATGGGTTGTGTTTACAATGGTGTTCTTCACTGCGCCCCAAAAAAATTTTTTTTTTTTTTTTTTAATTCTTTGTCTGTGTAATCTGAGGGAAATATGTCTCTGGTCATACATTTGGCAAGAGGTTAGGAATTGCAGCTCAGTTTCCATCTGGTTTTGTGGGCAGTGTGCACACAGCAGACCTGGCTCAAGAGAAGACAGGCTTTCTGCAGCCTTTCTCAATAGCAAGACTATGTGGAGTCTGTACATAGTCAAAGCTTTCCTTCATTTTGGATAATTTACAGTGGTAAGGTATTCTGCCACTGTGTACTTACTGTTTATGGCCAAAGACCATTCTAGTTGGCTCTGTATTTTTGTGAATTCCATTGTGTCAAGTCATTTTCTCATGATTTGGTTGGGTCTAATTGTGTTGAAGTCCTGGGGCTCTGTGGGGTCTGTTTGTGAACAGAGCCCCAGGACAAGCTTGCTCTTCTCCAGGTTAATTTCTCTGTAGGTCAAGGCTTTGTTATGGAAGATTTAGGAATCACTTTTAGGTGGTTGTAGAATTTAACGTCACTTTTGTGGATTTTGATCATTTGCAGGTATCGGCTTAATTCTGCTCTGCGTGAATTATTTGGTGTTTTATGTTGTACACAGGATATTTTTGCAGAATTCTGCATGCAGTCTCACTTTGGTGTTTGTCCCATTTTGTGAATTCTTGGTTGGTGAGTGGACTGGCCGACTGGCAGGATCCGCCAGTCTGCCAGGATACGCCAGTCAGCCAGGATCCGCCAGATCTGCCAGTCGGCCAGGATGTGCCAGTCGGCCAGGATGTGCCAGTCGGCCAGGATCCGCTAGAACGGCCAGTCGGCCAGGATCTGCCAGTCGGCCAGGATCCGTTAGATCTGCCATTCGGCCAGGATCTGCCAGATCTGCCAGTCGGCCAGGATCTGCCAGTCGGCCAGGATCTGCCAGTCGGCCAGGATCCGTTAGATCCGCCATTCTGCCAGATCTGCCAGTCGGCCAGGATCTGCCAGTCGGCCAGGATCCGTTAGATCCGCCATTCGGCCAGGATCTGCCAGAACTGCCAGTCGGCCAGGATCTGCCATTCGGCCAGGATCTGCCATTCGGCCAGGATCTGCCATTCGGCCAGGATCTGCCATTCGGCCAGGATCCGCCAGTCAGCCAGGATCCGCCAGTCAGCCAGGATCCGCCTGTCTGCCAGGATCCGCCAGAACTACCGGTCGGCTAGGATCTACAAGTCGGCCAGGATCCGCCAGTCGGCCAGGATCAGTTAGATCCGCCATTCAGCCAGAGTCTGCCAGGATCCGCCAGAAGTGCCAGTCAGCCAGGATCTGCCAGATCTGCTAGTCAGCCAGGATCCGCCGGTCAGCCAGGATCTGCCAGTCAGCCAGGATCTGCCGGAACCACCAGCCAGCCAGGATCTGGTAGATCCATCAACCTGCCTGAGCTTCCTCTCACTCCCGAGCTTCCCCTCAGTCCAGAGCTTCCCCTCGGTCCTGAGCTACCTCAGTCCAGTGGGGCCCGTTGTTAGGTTTCCTAGGCCAGCGCCAGAGCCGCCACCGCGGACAGATGCCCACCCAGACCCTCCCCTATAGGTTTAGGTTGTGCGTTCGGAGTCCGCACCTTGGGGGGGGTTCTGTCCATCGTTCGTATGTGTTTTCCTTGTTTTAGTGTTGGACAAGACGTGAGCTGGGTGGGCATTCTATGTTGTGTGTCTGGTTTGTCTATTTCTATGTTTGGCCTGATATGGTTCTCAATCAGATGCAGGTGTAAGTCATTGTCTCTGATTGGGAACCATATTTAGGTAGCCTGTTTTGTGTTGGGTTTTGTGGGTGATTGTTCCTGTCTCTGTGTTTGCACCAGATAGGACTGTTTAGGTTTTCACTTTTCTTGTTTTGTATAGTCTGTTCATGTATAGTCGTCTTCATTAAAAACATGAGTAACCACCACGCTGCATTTTGGTCAACCTCTTTCACCAGAAAATCCTGTTAGACAATAACTCCACCAGTGCTATTGATGATATATTTTACACAGATAAGACTTTTTTTATTCATTTTTTTAATCCAGATTTTGTTTTTTTAAATGCTTTATACATTTGAGTTTAACCATAATATTTGTTCTGTCTTTTCTGGTGGTTTAAACCGAAATATCAACCAACTTTCTACGGCTTGTTTTAAAAATAGCAATATGGTGGATATTTAATTTTCAAATAACCTAAAGTGAGAGGTTGTAATCTGAGGCCGTTTTTGAACACTGGGTGTGCAATTCTTACTAATCTGCTAGAGAACCAGTTCAGATTTATGTATGACTGAAACCTTTAAGGTCTAATGCTTTAATTATCTAATCATTTCCGCCATCCGAATTCATATTCATTAAATAAATAGGCCTGTTTAAATTGTCTGGCTTGCTGTCCCAAATTAAGTGGATTTATACATTTTTAAAAAATTCTCATAATTTAAAAAACAAGTTGTCAGCAGGGCCATATTCAAATTGGTCATCTGGGTCATGACTGAAGAGTTAATCCGGGTGTTTTTTTTTTTTTTTTTTTTTTTTTTTTTCCTTCTTCCCCCCCCCTACAAATAGACAGCTAATTTCCTTTCCGTGGTAACGATTGTATCTATTTTTGTTAACTGTCTATTAATTTAACTGTATTTTGGGATATGAATACTGAGTATGTCCACTTCACCATCAGACCATTTTATTGGTAAACTACATGGTAATGTAAAAATATTTGTGATCCAGTACATAATATAGTACACATCACAATTTGGTTTTAATCCAGAGAGGTTAGAAAAATTGTTGTTCTGCGGCTGTGGAGGGATCCAAATTGTGGATTTAAAATATGACACCTTTTTTGTTTTAAAGCCCTGTATTTCTATCCCCTTGATATTATTGTTGGATCTGATTTTAATGGCTAACATTTCGATGGCCATAAATAGATATGCCGATTGTGGAGAACCTTGTTTTACTTTGATAATAATACTTTCGGAGAAGTCAACATTATTTACTATTTTACACCTAGGATTACTATACATGACTTTAACCCATCCAAAATGTTAATATTCCAGGCATTTATGTATACATTTCAGTCATACATGCATCACAACACTGAAGTGTAAGAGGCCTCCAATTTTTTTATTTTTATGAACTGGATCTTTATAAACTCGGCAAAATTTCAAAGATAATTAGCAAAATCCAAATAACTTCATAGACCTCAATTGTAAAGGGTTTAAACACTGTTCCCCATGCTTGTTCAATGAACCATAAACAGTTAATGAACATGCACCTGTGGAACCGTCGTTAAGACACTAACAGCTTACAGACGGAAGGCAATTAAAGTCACAGTTATGAAAACTTAGGACACTAAATAGGCCTTTCTACTGATTCTGAAAAACACCAAAAGAAAGATGCCCAGGATCCCTGCTCATCTAAGTGAACGTGCCTTAGGCATGCTGCAAGGAGGCATGAGGACTGCAGATGTGGCCAGGGCAATAAATTGCAATGTCCGGACAGTGAGACGCCTAAGACAGCGCTACATGGAGACAGGATGGAGAGCTGATTGTCTTCGCAGTAGCAGACCACGTGTAACAACACCTACACAGGATCGGTACATCCGAACATCACACCTGCGGGACAGGTACAGGATGGCAACAACAACTGCCCAAGTTACACCAGGAACGCACAATCACTCCATCAGTGCTCAGACTGGCCGCAATAGGCTGAGAGAGGCTGGATTGAGGGCTTGTAGGCTTGTTGTAAGACAGGTCCTCACCAGAGGACAACATCACCTATGGGCACAAACCCACCATCACTGGACCAGACAGGACTGTCAAAAAGTGCTCTTCACTGACGAGTTGCGGTTTTGTCTCACCAGGGGTGATGGTCGGATTTGCTTTTATCGTCCAAGGAATGAACGTTACACCGAGGCCTGTACTCTGGAGCGGGATCAATTTGGAGGTGGAGGATACGTCATGGTCTGGGGTGGTGTGTCACAGAATCATCAGACTGAACTTTTTGTCATTGCTGGCAATCTCAACTCTGTGTGTTACAGGGAAGACATCCTCCTCCCTCATGTGGTACCCTTCCTGCAGGCTCATCCTGACATGACCCTCCAGCATGACAATGCCACCAGCCATACTGCTCGTTCTGTGCGTGACTTCCTGCAAGACAGGAATGTCTGTGTTCTGCCATGGCCAGCTCAGAGCCCGGATCTCAATCCCATTGAGCACGTCTGGGACTTGTTGGATCGGAGGGTGAGGGCTAGGGCCATTCCCACAAGAAATGTCTGGGAACTTGCAGGTGCCTTTGTGGAAGAGTGGGGTAACATTTCACAGCAAGAACTGGCAAATCTGGTGCAGTCCATGAGGGGAAGATGCACTGCAGTACTTAATGCAGCTGGTGGCCACACCAGATACTGATACTTTTGATTTTGACCCCCCTTTGTTCAGGGACACATTATTCCATTTCTGTTAGTCACATGTCTGTGGAACTTGTTCAGTTTATGTCTCAGTTGTTGAATCTTATGTTCATACAGATATTTACCCACGTTAAGTTTGCTGAAAAAGAAACACATTTGACAGTGAGAGGACGTTTCTTTTTTTGCTGAGTTTATTTACTACCTAGGTCCTGTTTCAGTAATGGTGAAATCAAATCTAGTTGAGTATCTGTTAATTTTAATAAAGTGGTTAAAACATGCTTATAACAGTCCTCTGACTAAATCAAAAAAAGTTTTGATATTTCAACTGGTATGCCATCCTTTATATCCGAAAACCTATGTTTTGTTTGCGCATTCAGTAATCCACAGGCTCAAAAACAGTCACAATAGGCAGACAAAAAAAATCCAAATTGTATCCTTAAAGTTCATAGAAACATGTCAAAAGATGTTTATATTCAATCCTCAGGTTGGTTTTAGCCTAAATAATCTATAATATTTCAACCGGACAATAACGTTGTCAATATAAAAGGTCAACAAGAAAGGCACTCTCTCTGGTCGCGCGCATGAAAAAGCTCTGTGACACGGCAGGGTCCACTCATTCAGACTGGTCTTACTCCCTCATTTTTCAGAATACAAGCCTGAAACCATTTCTAAAGACTGTTGACATCTAGTGGAAGGCATAGGAACTGCAATTTGAGTCCTCAGTCAAAACAAAAACAAACAAAAATCCTACTTTCTGAATCAATTTTTCGAAGGTTTTCACCTGCCAAATCAGTTATGTTATACTCACAGACATTATTGTAACAGTTTTGGAAACTTTTGAGTTTTCTATCCATATCTACTAATTATATGAATATCCTATCTTCTGGGCCTGAGTAGAAAGCTGTTTAATTTGGGCATGCTTTTCATCCAAAATTCCAAATGCTGCCCCCTACCCTAGAGAAGTTAATGTTTCTGTTCTATATGGTAACAGAGAGAGATGACCCCAGGGCCAGACCCTGGTCTCTGAACAAAGGTAACTGTTTTTACAGCAGATACTGTCTGCTGTGAATTATAAGTATTCTTCATACAAATCTTAACCTTGTGACCCATTCTATACACCTGTTGTTCTTCATGTAGGTTGAAATGGGTGTATCTTGGCTATAAAATACCTTTGTACTTTTGTCTCTGGGCTCTCAACAAATCATCTAAGGGTAATTTACCGACCAGCAATCATTATCGTAGAGCACTCAATCTATTCACTGTATATGTGTTTGTTGTATTGACCTGCTCTAATAAGTTAATAAATAGTCAGTTTAAGTATAACTCTTACTTGTGTGATAAGTGTATCCTCATTTGATAGTAAAGAAATTATCCACCAAAGACTGCATAGATTAATGAGCCAAATCTAGTTATGGTCCAATAACATATTTAAAATAATCAATCTATTTTGCAGATCTGTTTGGACAATTTTCACATTCGGATCAAAATTGTTAATTCATTTCATCACCCCTTTGGAGCCCATGGGAGAAGTATATTCCCCCCGTGGGTGATGTCGTCCAACATTCATTATGGTCACTGTGTAGGTTTCTGACATAACTCTACTGTACATTTCTGACAACCACTGTCCAAGTTTCCGTCCTGATTGACTCACTGACTGGCTGACTGATTTCCAGATCTGTCAGTTACTGTACAGTGCTCTGTACTGTGGTTGGTGATGATGTGGCCTGGGTTCCTTGAAATGATGCTGTTCATATGATAGCTTTTAAGTAAAATCAAATCTGTTTTTCATCTCGTACAGATTTGCAGATGTTATCATAGCAAAATATTTGTGTTTCTAGCTCCAACAGTGCCGTATACCTAGCAATAAAAAAATACATTAAAAAAACTATACACATGTAATCCAGAAAACAAAAGGTGACAGGATGAGTGAGGTGGAATATTCTAATCAAGTGAGAGAGACTTTGTTTGTCATTTCTTCAATCATCTTTATTCAATATCGATTAATTATTGCATTAAAGAGACTAGTCAACCCAACACTTGACTGTTGGGCTGAGCAGCCTAACCTTTAAAGACAATGCTGTTTATTTTATGTAGCTGACAATAAGAATTCTTGGTCATGGCTGGTCCACCCCTCCCATGTAGCTCAAGGGGTATCCTAAGCCACTCTGGGTTCATCCTGTCATTATCTGCACGGGGGTACTATTTTACTCTTCTAGACTAAGTTTTTCAGATACAAGGATAAGAACAATGAAATGTTTGATCTATTCCTTCAGGCTATCTCTGTCATGCACCACTACTCAGAATGGAATGTGGCTGTTTAGTTTTTATCACCAAGCCATCACTTAATCAGTTGCCGGCCAAAGCTTCAAAAGACTCCTCTCCGTTCACTCAGAAAGGAAGAGAGAGTTCTAAGAACCCTACTCTACTGCATAAAACAACCATTCGGTGCATAAACAGTATCATAACATAATCTTTGCTCTCACCTGAGTCATGACTAGAATGCAGTATATACATTTTTAAAGTGGGTGAAATAGTATGTAAATATTATCAAAGTGACCAGTGTTCAGTGACTCCAAGGTGCAGGGTAGAGTGTCGGGTGGTGGCCGGCTAGAACAGTGACTAAGGTTCAGGACAGGGTACTGTGCGGAGGCTGGCTAGTGGGGACTGTTTAACAGTCTGATGACCTGGAGATAGAAAAACAGCTTCTGTCTCTCTTTCCCAGCTTTGATGCACCTGTACTGTCTTTGCCTTCTAGATGGTTGCGAGGTGAACAAGCCATGGCTCAGGTGGCTGAGGTCCTTGATGATCTTCTTGGACTTCCTGTGACACCTGGTGCTGTAGATGTCCTGGAGGGCAGGCAGTGTGCCCCTGGTGATGCGTTGGACTGACCACGCCACTGTCATGACTGTCCTGATCAGGTCAGGTTACAGGAGACCACAACCCTACAGATTATCTCTCAACCCCAACAGAGGAGGAGAGATCTAGGGGTCTGAAGATGTGGGGATTTTATGACCCCCTCACAACCCTGGTAAATATCAGGCCACAGATCAATTCCTTTGTCCTGTTACTATGGAGAACCAGCCTTAGAACATTAAACATGAAATAAAGGGACTTTGGAACAATGGTTTCCATCAGCCACAAGGGTGATCATGATGATAGATGGAATATGAAAATGTATGTAATTTTTGTTTTATTATTAAAGGTTAAAAGATGACATTATTACGAAAACATTGTAACGTGAATAGTTTTCCTAGTATATGTTTGATGTTTATACATTGTACGTTGTATGGAAATATATAAGTCAAATCAAAGATGAAATGTGAAGTTAGTTGTCTCAAATTGGATTTGAGTCAAATCTAGACCTTGCCCTCATACCTTGGTACGCCCAGAGAATTGCCCTAAAGGAGGTTACGCCAACTTCTGACACGAGGGTATAAAACCTGTGAGTAAAGAATTTCCAGAGAAGACTATGTGACCCAAGCTGCATCCAAGGTCTAAAAAGTCAACTAACCCAAAACGCAACGCAAGTTTGAAGACAAAGAAATATTTTTCTACCCAAGCTACGGATGAGTTGCTGTGTCTAACCGGGTGAATTCAAGTCAAACCACCTAGCCTCCATCTCCCATCGAATCGTTGTATCTACACTGTTTCATTCCAACGCTTCCAGAGTTGTCTGTCCTCAGAAGACCCCTTCCAGAGCAAGGGTGAGGGAACAGAATCCTAAGCAAAAAGGACACTGACATTAGGGGGGCGATCAGAGAGGTGCGGAGGAGTAGTAGTGCGTCATCGAGCAGCTGAACGGTCCACGCAGAAAATCCTTGGGGACTTCCCCCACGTAATTACATCATTATATTCTGACCCATAAGAGCGTCAGTTTGGCACGGCTAGGGTTAGAATAGCATAGCTGACAAATTCATCCAAATGTATATTTCTCTCGTGTACTTTCTTTTTCCTCTCTCTCTCTTTGAAATCCCCATTTTAGGTAACACGCGCCATAGTGTGTTGGCCCGTTATACTAAGTTCTAATCAATAGCCTATAATGTGTTTTGTCTATGTGTATTTTTTATCATAATTTTAGCTTTCTAGTAAATAAATATTCAACTAAGATTGGTGTGGTACGAACTCATTGGTGAGACCCGGGTCCGTGCAGATTCACGGACTATACAACGTTCAGAACGAGATTGTAGAGGTAACTGGCTAATTAGCGGCTGTTGTAAAATCAATATCCTGACATTCTTTGAGTTAATTTGGGAAATAGAAACTCAATAAAAACTAGTTTTCCCATGGTGCCCTGGGTTAATGAGTTAATAATTGCTTGATTCAGTTAATCACGCAATTAGAAACTTTTAATCATTCGATGAACAACAGTCGTCACATTAAATAATACAACGTCACGACACCACCCTCTGGAAGGCCCTGTAGTTGCAGATGGTGCAAATGTAGTGTTCAGATTTGAATTATATGTACTGGACCATTTTTTTTAATGTACATTCAATTTGCGTAGTGTTTTGTGCTATGTCCCTAATAGCACAAGTGTTTTAGTCAATCCTATTGAATGATTCAATTGAATTACCTTTCAACAAAGTTACAGTGAAGCACACAGCCTTATCCTAACTTATCAATACTTTGAAAGAGCACAAGTAAGTATTTTCAGCCAGAGTAATGCGGTGTCAAACAAAAACATTAAGACCCAAAAACCTGACGGTTGAAGTTGCTTGTTTAGGCCTCTCAACTAAAGGAAATAGTGGAGGGGGGAGGGGATGGTCGGTGGACAGCTATTCATCCAAGCCCAAGCGAAAGTTCCAAATCTCTCCTGACATTCTTCTGGGCTCAAAGAACCGCAGGGACTGAATTGGCACAGGCTGCCACACAGTTGCCATGGAGAAGCGCTCTCTTGAAGCGTTGCCGGGGTGAGCACTTTTGTGTCCCGTTGCCACCTCACTTCCTGTTGGAGAAAAGACGGGAGGAAAAAGAGGGAAGAGAATCATTAACCCTCTGAGCACCCCTACTGCCCAACCAGACCCCACCCCCCACAGTGCCAACGCCATGCATCTCTGCAGTCTCACTATCCACTTTGGTTACCCATTTCTGTCCTCAAATGGAGGCTGCTGAGGGGGGACGGCTCATAATAAAGACTAGAAGGGAGTTAATGGAATGGTATCAACCACATGGGAACTACGTGTTTGATGTGATTTATACTATTCCATTGACTCCATGCCACCCATTATTATGAGCCGTCCTCCCCTCAGCAGCCTCCACTGCTGTCCTCTTTGGCAGCAATACTGAACAAAAATATATACGCAACATGCAACAATTTCAAAGATTTGGCTGAGTTACAGTTCGAATCAGTCAATTGAAAAAACAAATTTAAGCACTAATCTATGGATTTCACATGACTGGGAATATTGGTCACAGATACCTTAAAAAAAGGTAGGGGCATTTATCAGAAAACCAGTCAGTATCTGGTGTAATGGCTTTTTTCCATCTACGTAACATTGCAAAAATCAGAAACTTTCTGTCCAAAAATTATGCAGAAAAATTAACCCATGCTTTTGTCACTTCTAGGTTAGACTACTGCAATACTCTACTTTCCGGCCACCCGGATAAAGACCTAAATAAACTTCAGTTAGTGCTAAACACGGCTGCTAGAATCTTGACTAGAACCTCTTGACTAGAATCATATTACTCCAGTGCTAGCCTCTCTACACTGGCTTCCTGTTAAGGAAAAGGCTGATTTCAAGGTTTTACTGCTAACCTACAAATTATTACGTGGGCTTGCTCCTACCTATCTTTCCGATTTTGTCCTGCCGTACATACCTACACGTACGCTACGGTCACAAGATGCAGGCCTCCTTACTGTCCTTAGCATTTCTAAGCAAACAGCTGTAGGCAGGGCTTTCTCCTATAGAGCGCCATTTTTATGGAATGGTCTGCCTATCCATTGGGGGACGCAGACTCGGTCTCAACCTTTAAGTCTTTATTGAAGACCCATCTCTTCAGTAGGTCCTATGATTGAGTGCAGTCTGGCCCAGGAGTGCGAAGGTGAACGGAAAGGCACTGGAGCAACGAACCACCCTTGCTGTCTCTGCCTGGCCGGTTCCCCTCTCTCCACTGGGATTTTCTGCCTCAAAGCCTATTACAGGGGCTGAGTCACTGGCTTACTGGTGCTCTTTCATGCCATCCCTAGGAGGTGTGCGTCACTTAAGTGGGTTGAGTCACTGACGTGATCTTCCTGTCTGGGTTGGTGCTTCCCCTTGGGTTGTGCTGTGGGGGAGATCTTTATGGGCTATACTCAGCCTTGTCTCAGGATGGTAAATTGGTGGTTGAAGATATTCCTCTAGAGGTGTGGGAGCTGTGCTTTGGCAAAGTGGGTGGGGTTATATCCTGCCTGTTTGGCCCTGTCCGGGGGTATCGTAGGACTGGGCCACAGTGTCTCCCGACCCCTCCTGTCTCAGCCTCCAGTATCTATGCTGAAATAGTTTGTGTCGGGGCGCTAGGGTCAGTCTGTATATCTTGAGTATTTATCCTGTCTTATCTGGTGTCCTGTGTGAATTTAACTATGCTCTCCAATTCTCTCTCTTTTTCTCTCTTTCTTTCTTTCTTTCTTTCTCTCTCTCGGAGGACTTGAGCTCTAGGACCATGCCTCAGGACTACCTGGCTTGATGACTCCTTGCTGTCCCCAGTCCACCTGGTCGTGCTGCTGCTCCAGTTTCAACTTTTCTGCCTGCGGCTATGGAACACTGACCTGTTCACTGGACGCGCTACCTGTCCCAGACCTGCTGTTTTCGACTTTCTAGAGACAGAGATACTCTGAATGATCGGCTAGGAAAAGCCAACTGACATTTACTCCTGAGTTGCTGACTTGCTGCACCCTCTACAACCACTGTGATTATTATTATTTGACTATGCTGGTCATTTATGAACATTTGAACATCTTGGCCATGTTCTGTTATAATCACCACCTGGCATAGCCAGAAGAGGACTGGCCACCCCTCATAGCCTGGTTCCTCTCTAGGCTTCTTCCTAGGTTCTGGCCTTTCTCTGGAGGTTTTCCTAGCCACCGTGCTTCTGCACCTGCATTGCTTGCTGTTTGGGTTTTTAGGCTGGGTTTCTGTACAGAACTTTGTGACATCAGCTGATGTAAGAAGGGCTTAAAAAATACATTTGACTGATAGGTGTGACCACCATTAGCCCCATGCAGCACAACACTTTTACTTTGCATAGAGTTGATCAGGCTGTTGATTGTGACCTGTGGAATGTTATCCCACACGTATTTGATGGCTGTGCGAAGTTGCTGGATATTGGCGGGAACTGGAACATGCTATCGTATACGTTGATCCAAAGCATCCCAAACTTGCTCAATGGGTGACATGTCTGAGGAGTATGCAGGCCATGGAAGAACTGGAACATTTTCAGCTTCCAGGAATTGTGTACAGATCGTTGCATCATACGGCTGTGCATTATCATGCTGAAACATGAGGTGATTGAGGTGGATGAAAGACATGACAATGGGCCTCGGGATATTGTCACGGTACTGCTGTGCATTCAAATTGCCATCGATAAAATGCAATTGTGTTCGTTGTCTATAGCTTATACCTGTCCATACCATAACCCCACCGCTACCATTGGCACTCTATTCACAACATTGACATCAGAAAACTCCACGCCCACACGATGACAAACACGTGGTCTGTGGTTGTGAGGCCGGTTCGATGTACTGCCAAATTCGCTAAAATTACGTTCAAGGTGGCTTATGGTAGAGAATATAATATTCAATTATCTGGATATCTCTGTGGACATTCTTGCAGTAAGCATGCCAATTGCACACTCCATCAAAACTTGAGACGTCTGTGGCATTGTGTTGTGTGACAAATCTGGACATTTGAGTGATCTTTTATTGTCCCCAGTACAAGGTGAACCTGTATAATGATCATGCTGTTTAATCAATTTATTGATAAGCCACACCTGTCAGGTATTATCTTGGCAAAAGAGAAATGCTCACTAATAGTTACGTAAACATATTTGTGCACACAATGAGAGAAATGCGCTTTTTGTGCTTATGGAAAATTTTGCAATGGAGGCTGCCAAGAAAGAAAACCCCAAATACCGCCAGTAGTTATAATGACTGATTAACAGACTGACCTGGGTCAGATCTTTCCATTTTCTCTGTGTCTGTTCTGACGGCTTAGACTGACTTCCTGTGACCCAAGTCTGCTGGAACTCCAGACAGAGACAACTTTCTGGCAATTCATTTGCAACCATGTGAACCTTAATTCATGTGAATTTTAGTGCCTTCTTTGTCGTGCTGACTAACAAATGGCCAATATTTGCCAATACAATCAGATCTACTCTACCATACACCTAACATCCAACTTCAGAATTTCATGAATGGGGCTCTGATGAATGCTCAGAAATGTGAGAATGTGAAAAAGATATCATGCTCTCAATCCGAAGTTGAATCCTCTTAAATGTGACGATTAAGGGGAACGCTGTGATTTTCCATATGTTTTGCATTCCTGCAAGGACTCAAATGTGTGTTACGTAGGCCTGTCAGGCCCCCCATACGCCGGAATACACTCCAATGGAAATCTACTTGACTAACTGGAATCTACAGACGCACATTCACTCCGGATACACCCGCACCATTGATTGACCCACACGTTGATGTTTAATTTCTGTATGAGAGAGACACCCTTTTTAGAAGAATGTCACAACTCAGAACTGCCACATAAATGTTAGTCTCACTGCTCTTCAGGTCAGTTCAGCATGTCTAGACTCTGCCGCTGTCCCAAGTCAAGTGTATTTGTATACACAGGATACACATGGTGTACAGTATATTGAAATGCCGTCTTGCCGGTTCACTCTCAACAACGCTGCATGATAAGAATGATACAATGGAATAATGACATTAAATATGCTGAATGGAATAAAAATCAAACATTTAGTAGAAATAGAAAAACATGGAGGCACTCAAACAAATGTACAGTAGGATATGTCCACATGTGGCGGGGAGGAGGAATGGAGAGCAAAGTGATGAATTGTCCTCCCAGAGCACAGCACACCTGGATACAGACAACAGACTCAGACAAAGGATCAGCCATCTTCTGAGGACACACACCTGTGTTATATATGTGTGACGTGGAGCGTGTGATGCTAGGAGAAATTCTGCACAAGCAGACAATAAAGTATAATCTCTCTATCACACACACACACGAACACACACACACTGCACAGAGGGCACATCTAGCCTGGCAGTGTTAGCAGAGGTAATTGATGTGTCATGATGACAAACATGGATGTATCCTCTAGCAGGCTGAATTTCTTCATGATGCTGAAGAGATTTGGCCTGTCACCGAGGGCCCTCACAGTGTTATACAGGAGCTCCATCGCGAGAATACTGTTGGGCTGCATCACAGCCTGGTCCACCACCGCAAGGCGCTTCAGAGGGTGATATGTTCAGTCAAACACACCACTGGGTGCACACTGCCTGCCCAACAGGACACCTACAACAACAGGTGTCGCAGGAAGACCAGGATCAACAGGGACACCAGCCACCCAAGCCATTCCCTGTTCTCCACGTTTCAATCACTCATACGCGGGCAGTACGGAGCAACAAGGCAAAAACTGGAAGACTGGACAATTTTTTATTTTATTTTTTATTTCACCTTTATTTAACCAGGTATGCAAGTTGAGAACAAGTTCTCATTTACAATTGCGACCTGGCCAAGATAAAGCAAAGCAGTTCGACAGATACAACAACACAGAGTTACACATGGAGTAAAACAAACATACAGTCAATAATACAGTATAAACAAGTCTATATACAATGTGAGCAAATTAGGTGAGAAGGGAGGTAAAGGCAAAAAAAAGGCCATGGTGGCAAAGTAAATACAATATAGCAAGTAAAACACTGGAATGGTAGTTTTGCAATGGAAGACTGTGCAAAGTATAAATAAAAATAATGGGGTGCAAAGGAGCAAAATAAATTAATTAATTAAATACAGTTGGGAAAGAGGTAGTTGTTTGGGCTAAATTATAGGTGGGCTATGTACAGGTGCAGTAATCTGTAAGATGCTCTGACAGTTGGTGCTTAAAGCTAGTGAGGGAGATAAGTGTTTCCAGTTTCAGAGATTTTTGTAGTTCGAGAACTGGAAGGAGAGGCGGCCAAAGAAAGAATTGGTTTTGGGGGTGACTAGAGAGATATACCTGCTGGAGCGTGTGCTACAGGTGGGAGATGCTATGGTGACCAGCGAGCTGAGATAAGGGGGGACTTTACCTATCAGGGTCTTGTAGATGACATGGAGCCAGTGGGTTTGGCGACGAGTATGAAGCGAGGGCCAGCAAACGAGAGCGTACAGGTCGCAATGGTGGGTAGTATATGGGGCTTTGGTGACAAAACGGATTGCACTGTGATAGACTACATCCAATTTGTTGAGTAGGGTATTGGAGGCTATTTTGTAAATGACATCGACAAAGTCGAGGATTGGTAGGATGGTCAGTTTTACAAGGGTATGTTTGGCAGCATGAGTGAAGGATGCTTTGTTGTGAAATAGGAAGCCAATTCTAGATTTTACTTTGGATTGGAGATGTTTGATATGGGTCTGGAAGGAGAGTTTACAGTCTAACCAGACACCTAAGTATTTGTAGTTGTCCACTTATTCTAAGTCAGAGCCGTCCAGAGTAGTGATGTTGGACAGGCGGGTAGGTGCAGGTAGCGATCGGTTGAAGAGCATGCATTTAGTTTTACTTGTATTTAAGAGCAATTGGAGGCCATGGAAGGAGAGTTGTATGGCATTGAAGCTTGCCTGGAGGGTTGTTAACACAGTGTCCAAAGAAGGGCCGGAAGTATACAGAATGGTGTCGTCTGCGTAGAGGTGGATAAGGGACTCACCAGCAGCAAGAGCGACCTCATTGATGTATACAGAGAAGAGAGTCGGTCCAAGAATTGAACCCTGTGGCACCCCCATAGAGACTGCCAGAGGTCCGGACAGCAGACCCTCCGATTTGACACACTGAACTCTATCAGAGAAGTAGTTGGTGAACCAGGCGAGGCAATCATTTGAGAAACCAAGGCTGTCGAGTCTGCCGATGAGGATGTGGTGGTTGACAGAGTCGAAAGCCTTGGCCAGATCAATGAATACGGCTGCACAGTAATGTTTCTTATCGATGGCGGTTAAGATATCGTTTAGGACCTTGAGCGTGGCTGAGGTGCACCCATGACCAGCTCTGAAACCAGATTGCATAGCAGAGAAGGTATGGTGAGATTCTAAATGGTCGGTAATCTGTTTGTTGATTTGGCTTTCGAAGACCTTAGAAAGGCATGGTAGGATAGATATAGGTCTGTAGCAGTTTGCTTCAAGAGTGTCCCCCCCTTTGAAGAGGGGGATGACCGCAGCTGCTTTCCAATCTTTGGGAATCTCAGAAAGAGAGGTTGAACAGGCTAGTAATAGGGGTGGCAACAATTTCGGCAGATCATTTTAGAAAGAAAGGGTCCAGATTGTATAGCCCGGCTGATTTGTAGGGGTCCAGATTTTTCAGCTATTTCAGAACATCAGCTGAATGGATTTGGGAGAAGGAGAAATGGGGAAGGCTTGGGCGAGTTGCTGTTGGGGGTGCAGTGCTGTTGACCGGGGTAGGAGTAGCCAGGTGGAAAGCATGGCCAGCCGTAGAAAAATGCTTATTGAAATTCTCAATTATGGTGGATTTATCAGTGGTGACAGTGTTTCCTATCTTCAGTGCAGTGGGCAGCTGGGAGGAGGTGTTCTTATTCTCCATGGACTTTACAGTGTCCCAGAACTTTTTTGAGTTAGTGTTGCAGGAAGCAAATTTCTGCTTGAAAAAGCTAGCCTTGGCTTTTCTAACTGCCTGAACAGCTGCATATCACGGGGGCTGTTCGATGCTAATGCAGAACGCCATAGGATGTTTTTGTGTTGGTTGAGGGCAGTCAGGTCTGGGGAGAACCAAGGGCTATATCTGTTCCTGGTTAAAGGCATTTAAAAAAAATATCCAGGCATCCTCTACTGACGGGATGAGATCAATATCCTTCCAGGATACCCTGGCCAGGTCGATTAGAAAGGCCTGCTTGCTGAAGTGTTTCAGGGAGCGTTTTACAGTGATGAGTGGAGGTCGTTTGATTGCTGACCCATTACTGATGCAGGCAATGAGGCAGTGATCGCTGAGATCTTGGTTGAAGACAGCAGAGGTGTATTTAGAGGGGAAGTTGGTTAGGATGATATCTATGAGGGTGCCCGTGTTTAAGGCTTTGGGGGGGTACCTGGTAGGTTCATTGATAATTTGAGTGAGATTGAGGGCATCAAGTTTAGATTGTAGGATGGCTGGGGTGTTAAGCATGTTCCAGTTTAGGTCGCCTAGCAGCACGAGCTCTGAAGATAGATGGGGGGAAATCAGTTCACATATGGTGTCCAGAGCACAGCTGGGGGCAGAGGGTGGTCTATAGCAGGCGGCAACGGTGAGAGACTTTTTTTTAGAGAGGTGGATTTTTAAAAGTAGAAGTTCAAATTGTTTGGGTACAGACCTGGATAGTAGGACAGAACTCTGCAGGCTATCTTTGCAGTAGATTGCAACACCGCCCCCTTTGGCAGTTCTATCTTGTCTGAAAATGTTGTAATTTGGAATTAAAATTTAAGAATTTTTGGTGGTCTTCCTAAGCCAGGATTCAGACACAGCTAGAACATCCGGGTTGGCAGAGTGTGCTAAAGCAGTGAATAGAACAAACTTAGGGAGGAGGCTTCTAATGTTAGCATGCATGAAACCAAGGCTATTACGGTTACAGAAGTCATCAAAAGAGAGCGCCTGGGGAATAGGAGTGGAGCTAGGCACTGCAGGGCCTGGATTCACCTCTACATCGCCAGAGGAACATAGGAGGAGAAGAATAAGGGTACGGCTAAAAGCAATAAGAATTGGTCGTCTAGAACGTCTGGAACAGAGAGTAAAAGGAGGTTTCTGGGGGCGATAAAATAGCATCAAGGTATAATGTACAGACAAAGGTATGGTAGGATGTGAATACAGTGGAGGTAAACCTAGGTATTGAGTGATGAAGAGAGAGATATTGTCTCTAGAAACATCATTGAAACCAGGAGATGTCATTGCATGTGTGGGTGGTGGAACTAATAAATTGGATAAGGTATAGTGAGCAGGACTAGAGGCTCTACAGTGAAATAAGCCAATAAACACTAACCAGAACAGCAATGGACAAGACATATTGACATTAAGGAGAGGCATCCTTAGTCGAGTGATCAAAAGAGTCCAGTGAGTGGAGTGGTTGGTTTGGGGGTCACGGCGATTTAGACAGCTAGCCAGGACATCGGTAGCAAGCTAGCATAGGATGGAGGTCTGTTGTTAGCCACCTCTTGCATTCCGTCAGTAGATTAGTGGGGTTCCGTGTGGTAGAGGGGATTAGTCCAAATCACACAACAACAAAAATAAAATAAAAACAATAGATATAGTTATAGAGGCCCAAGAAGAAACATAATAATAATAAAAATAAATCAATTGTCCGATTGTCTATTCTGAGAGCAGCCGGTAAGACAGCTAACGGTTAGCAGGCCGCAGATGGCCGTTCAGGTAACGTCGCGACGGAGGAGCCAGCCGGATCTCCTTCGGGTAGATAACGTCGGCAGTCCAGTTGTGAAGGCCCGGTGGGGCTCCGCGTAGGCAGTAAAACGGGTCCGGATAGGTGACTGCAGCCCAGGAGTGATTGACGGACCTCAGGAGTGATTGACGGAGCTGGCTAGCTCCGGAGTAATTGATGTTTGCTCCGGAATCGACGAGAGCAGATAGACACACGGATAGCAGCTAGCTAGCTGTGAGATCCGGGAATGAATGTCCAGAGAGCAGTTGAAATCCAAGGACATGGAGAGAAAAAATGGTCCGGTATGTTCCGTTCCGAGCCGCGCTGCGCCGTACAAAACTGGCGATAGATTTTCGAGCTAAAGGATAGCTGATGACCACAAACCGTGGTTAGCTGAATACTAACGATTTGCCAGTAAAGAAGCTAACTAGCTTCTGAACTAGCTTCTGATTAGCTTCTAGCTAGCTCCTGGCTAGCTTCTGGTTAGTTTCTGGCTAGCTTCTGGCTAGCTTCTTGGAGGATTGCAGATTTGAGGTAAATAATACTAATTTATAAATATAAATTGGTGAGGCGGGTTTTGAAGATGAGTTGATGGAAAAGTTGATGGAAAATAAAAATAAAATGTATGTGAAAAAAAGTTGTAACTAACTACAGGACACCTGAACTGCTATGCCATCTCAGGCAAATTTTAATTTTTAATTTAATCTTTATTTAACCAGGCAAGTCAGTTAAGAACATATTCTTATTTTCAATGACGGCCTGGGAACAGGGGCAGAACGACAGATTTGTACCTTGTCAGCTCGGGGGTTTGAACTCGCAACCTTCCGGTTACTAGTCCAACGCTCTAACCACTAGGCTACGCTGCCGCCCCATTTCTACCCTCAGACCATCAGGCTGCTGAACAGTCCACCACTAGTCAGCTACCTGCTCCCACCCCCCACCCCCCACTATAATTGTTATTGTTTTTATTTCACTTGGCCCCCGCACATCCTCAATGGTCATGCTGCTCACCCTATGACACCCCACCCCCTCAACATTCTTTACTCTGCCTTCACCCCAATAGACATGTATTTATTCATCACTGACACAGTTGTTATGAAGTATATAGTGCTATTTTTATTGTTGCTTTTTTATTACCATTTTCATTGTTTTACATCACTTTGTCCTGCATGTTGTAGCTCGGAGCCTGAGATTTTCACTGTACCCTGCAATCACAACTGCAACCATGTACATGTGACGATTAAAAACTCTGAATCTGAATCTCTAGCAGCCATCACACAAACCACAGTGACACACTGCTACCTTCTTATCTATGCTTTTCAAATGCATGCACACAACACAGAGGTGTGGTGGTTAATCATGTACATGCAATGAGATGTCGCCCAATGAGATGTCGCCCAATGAGATGTCGCCCAATGAGATGTCGCCCAATGAAATGCAGTGAGATGTCGCCCACCCTCAGCTATGATGTGGGTGTGCCCCAGGGGTCATCACTGGGGCCCCTTCTGTTCAGCCTGCACATTCATGTTCTTATCTTCTGTTTGTACTGGGTCTAAAGTACAAATGTATGCAGACGATACAGTGTTTTATGCGCATGCAAACAGCAAGCTGCACAAGAGCTCACTGCAGCAACGGTCAATGTTACAAAGTGGCTCAGTGACTCATGTTTGCACTGCAATGTGAATAAAGCAGTCTGTATTTTCTTCACAAAGAGGGCAACTGATGCTACTGATCCAGACGTCTATGAGTCAGGGGAGAAGCTCCAGGTGGTATTCGTTTTTAAGTACCTTGGCATCATATAACCTCCCTTTCAAAAAGCAGGTGAAAATGGTAACCCAAATAACCAAATTCAACCTGCCTAATTTCTCATATACAGAATTGTTTGACTACACAGGCAGCAAAAATGTACTTCAATGCTATGATCCTCCCCCACTTAACATACTGCTTGATTAGTTGGGCCCGAGCTTAATGTACAACATTAAAGCCGATGCAGTCTGTCTACAAACAGGCTCTCAAGGTGCATGATAGAAAGTCCAATAGCCATCACCACTGTAACATCCTCAGAAAGGAGGTACAGTCTCGCTCTCTCTCATTTAAGGCATGGGAAACATACTCTATGTTTACATTGCCAAAGCAAATGAAATAGATAATAAACAAAAGTGAAATAAACCATTTAAAATGAACAGTAAAGATTACACTCATACAAGTTCCAAAATAATACAAACATTTACAATGTCATATGTCTATATACAGTGTTGTAATGATGTGCAAAGAGTTCAAGTTCAAAAGGGAAAATGAATAAACATAAATATTGGTAGTATTTACAATTGTGTTAGTTCTTCACTGGTTGCCCTTTTCTTGTGGCAACAGGTCACAAATCTTGCTGCTGTGATGGCACACTGTGGTATTTCACCCAATAGATATGGGAGTTTATCAAAATTGGATTTGTTTTCGAATTCTTTGTGGATCTGTGTAATCTGAGGGAAATATGTGTCTCTAATATGATACATTGGGCAGGAGGTTAGGAAGTGCAGCTCAGTTTCCACCTCATTTTGTGGCAGTGTGCACATAGCCTGTCTTCTCTTGAGAGCCAGGTCTGCTTTCTGCAGCCTTTCTCAATAGCAAGGCTATGCTCACTGAGTCTGTACAAAATCAGAGATTTTTCTTAATTTTTGGTCAGTCACAGTGGTCAGGTATTCTGCCACTGTGTACTCTCTGTTTATTGCCAAAGAGTATTCTAGTTTGCTTTGTGTTTTTGTAAATTCTTTCCATAGTGTCAAGTAATTATCTTTTTGTTTTCTCATGATTTGGTTGGGTCTAATTGTGTTGCTGTCCTGGGGCACTGTGGGGTCTGTTTCTGTTTGTGAACAGAGCCCCAGGACAAGCTTGCTTAGGGGGCTCTTCTCCAGATTTTTTCCAGATAATTTCTCTCTAGGTGATGACTTTGTTATGGAAGGTTTGGGAATCTTTTCCATTTAGGTGGTTGTAGAATTTAACGACTCTTTTCTGGATTTTGATAATTAGCGGGTATTGGCCTAATTCTGCTCTGCATGCCTTATTTGGTGTTTTACATTGTACACTGAGGATATTTTTTCAGAATTTTGCATGCAGAGTCTCAATTTGGTGTTCATCCCATTTGGTGAATTCTTGGCTGTTGAGCGCACCCAAGACCTCACAACCATAAAGGGCAATGGGATCCTAATTGGTATGTCAAATTGTATGTTCCTTTTGTATGTTCCTTTTGATGGCCTTCTTGCCTTGTCTCTCAGATAATTCACAGCTTTGTGGAAGTTACCTGTGGCGCTGATGTTTAGGCCGATGTATAGTCTCTCTCTCACACACAGTTTCCCATCCTCAACTTGTTTATACAGAAATCAAACCCTACCAATGGGATAACACACTGTCTGCTACACAGATCTATGATCAGAAAAACATAACCAATGTCTTCAATCAGTTTGGGGCAACTGCGCTTCCCAAAAGTTGCTGCACTATGCTCAGCCTGTTCTCGAAGACTAGACATAACATAGTAAAAGTAAATCCGGAACACTCAAATTAGAATGATATTATATTCCATTTGGTATGGTTACATGAGACAGATGGTTACTTACGACAAAAACAGAAGCAGGGTAGTTGGCCGGGGTGGGGCGTATAATTTGAACGTCGAGCAACCCAAAGTTTGTGAGTTCAAATGTCAACATGTACAACTTTAGCATTTTAGCTAATTAGCAACTTTTCAACTACTTACTACTTCTTAGCAACTACCCTAACCATAACTCTTTTAGCTAAGCCTTCCCCTAACCCTAAGCTTAATCCTTTTAGCTAACCCTTCCCCAACCCTTACCTTAACCCTTTAACCTAACTCATAAATTTAACCCTAACCTTAACCCTAAATACTAACCCTAATCTGTAGCCTAGCTAATGTTAGCCAGCTAGCTAACTTTAGCCACCTAGTTAAAATTCATAACATATCATATTTTTTGCAAATTCGTAACATATATGTTATTGTAATTAGTTCATATTGTACATTTCACAAATCTGTAACATATCATATGACTTGTAATTCATAACATATCATAGGAAATGGCTGAAGGACACCCACAAATGAATACATACATACGAAATGTAAAATATCATACTGAAAGATGTGTCTCAAATTTACCTACACAATAATACAAAATGCTCTGAGACCAGATTGCTACACTGCACTACCTGAAGCTTTTAGGGATGTTTCCCCGGTCCCCGAAACGGAATGAACCCCTATCCGGATTTCTAGCCCATCTCAGTCACGAACCCAACCACAATTCACCATCTGGGAAATATAATCTACAGAAGTAAACACTACATTACCAGCATTGTATGTTGTACCATAATACTGTAATGCTTTATGTAATTCTTGTTAAATCTCCATTGTGTTATAGCCCCACCTTCAATATTTACCTGGAAACCAGTCAATTAACAAACAACAGGAAACAGCACTGGGCCCATGCCTGCCATTGTGAAAATCCTTGGTGCAATCCAAAGCTAATACCTATACAGTGTATATAGACTTTAGGTCAGCGGGCAAACGCAATCTTGAGTTACACAGATGACCAGGGATCAATACACAGTTGATTCAGTTCATTTCACATAGGTGAAAAAAGGTCACATTGGTGCCTTGACTCAAGAAACACAGTTGATGTCTAGCCTATCAGTTACTGAGTTCAAAGTATAGCTGAGGTTATTAGGTGAACTCCTTAGCTTTATGCTCACTAGGCTAACACCGTCTTGGAAAGCATAGATGACCTGGGCTCAATACCATTTCCACTGTGCCTATTATCTCTACTAGTGTTCTACTTACTTTTAAGGTTATAAGAATATCATCCCCAACCGGCATGGCTAAGTGTGCTTCTGAATGAGCATGGTGGGGTGATGTGATAAGCAATACAGTTATATAAGGACGCATTGGTGAATGAGTAACCTGAATGTTCACTTCAGCTACACTGAAGAATCCAGGCTATAACCATCACAACTCTTCTCTCCATGGGTGATATTGTTAAATTAAGGATAGATAAACAAATCTAAGTCTACTGTGGTAAGAAATCCATAACAAGACAAAGAACTCCCAGACAACCACACACATACACACCCACACCCGCACACACACACACACACACACACACACACACACACACACACACACACACACACACACACACACACACACACACACACACACACACACACACACACACACACACACACACACACACACACACACACACACACACACACACACACACAGCAAGGCCAGCTCAATTCACGCGCGTGCTTATCGGACATAGATGCGGCTGGCTGCACCGCGCAGCGCTCAACCGTGACAAATCGCAGGGGGCTATCACGCGCACGCGCTCACGTCATCTCTGGTTGCCCAGCCTTGTGACTTCCTATGCCATGAGATTGTTATATGCGCATGTAGCGGTTCGCGGTGTTCTAAATGGGACAATGTGACGGGTCGGAAGTGACAGCCTTAACCGTGTGGGGTTAACGATTAAGCCAGGTACGGACGGTTACCGTTACCAGGCATGCATACCGGCACCCACGCATCAGGCTGCAGCACACATTATAACGGAGTGCAGGATATGAGACAACAGTTTTGAGGCGTTCAGCAGTGCGCTCTGTTCAGCGTCTGTTCACTCGTCTCCTCTGTGGACTTCTGCGTTTTAGGTAAAGAACTGTCTGTTATACCTGATCTGCTGGTATCGATCCAGACATATTGGACGGGGGATGGTTTTTACCTCAGGCTATTTTCCTATTGTATTCCTCGCTGCTCTTTCTATCCCACCCATATTTCTCTGTGAAGAAGGGAATCGTTGATTTTTGCCACTTTAGAGAATATTCCCTGCCTCATGTTACCGTTATGTTATGACTAGTCTACCTGTTACGTCAGTTGGCTGAATTATTTCATTATACATAGCTGGGCTACAGGTTTGGAGAACAAAAAATCCCCACGATCTATAATTTAATTCAACGGTCGTGTCGGCATTATCACAAACTCACAGAAGGGTTCCTTCCCCCTATTCATCCACGACCAAGCTTGTACTAATTTACGCCTTTGCAGTGTTGGGCGGCGGGGTATTGGTCTTGACTACTAAACAGGATTGTTTCAGGACCAGGGGGGAAACCAAATGCGCACTAAAGCAGGAGAGTATCTGACGTCGTAACATGCGGGGGGAGAATCAGCATTAGAGGATGTAGCCTACACCTCGGCTATTGGATAATTATTTGTAGCCGGCCAGAGGAATTTAGATGTTTGGCGCTGTATGAAACCGTTTGTAAACGCTTCCATAGGTAACCCGGCTTCATAACGCCAAACATAGTCCGAGGAAAGCGTGGAGGGTTGTTGGCACAACACGCTGCTTTTTTAACGGATAACATCCCACCCCTTCCTCTACTCGGCTTCTTTTTCTGGAGCGCTACCGTCTTGTAGATTTTCACTCCAACCCTATTCTAGAACACCTGATTCTAATAATTAGCTGGTTCATAAACTGAATCAGATTATTCACACCTGGGTTTGGATAAAACCGACAGGATGGTAGCTCTCCAGGAACAGGGTTGGGGAGCCCTGGTCTATCCATATAACATGATAATGTCATGAAAGGATGCTATTGTGGAATTAGGTAACACTGTAGCTATAGACTTACCCTTGATGGCCATAATGTGTTTGAGAATAACATACTTAGGCAAATAACCCCCCAGAAATGTATGTCTCATCATTTAGTAGGATATCATAAACATAAGTATTCCAACCAGTGCCTATACCAAATAAATCCAGTATTGTCATGTCCATTCCATGACAGTCATTTGTGCTCAATAATGCGCATTTGTAAGCTTGGCTACATAAAAAGCTGAAAGTTGATGAGATGTTGCCTGTGAAAGAGACAGGACATATAGCCTATTCTTAAAAGTTATAATTTTCTTCTCTTTTAGGTAAACAGCAGCCAGAGCGCTGAGGGGAAGTGTTCTCCTGTAGGGCTGCTCCGTAACTATATCCTTGTGCTGCAGACCTTTAAATACTCCTCATAAAATAGACACTTGGTGAAAGGTGAGACCATCCCAGCCCAGGACACGATCTGGAGCGAGCTAGTCTGAAAGCACCGTCAGAGCGCGTGCAGGACTGACCTGCGCTCTTGGATGACTTTCTGAAAAGAACTTCAGGCTACTAGCTGGACCTGCAATACTTCATGTACTTTTTCATACCAACTTTTCAAGACTTTTTGGTTACCAGTCGTTGTTGACCAGATAAACATTGGTTTGTTTGTTTTTGCTCTCTTAAAAATATATAATTGTTTCATTCTTCTATACATCTGCCTACGGTGCTTACGCAGTGAATGGAGGACATACTCCAGCTTCTCCCGAAGCACCGGCAAATTCTCACACACGCCTGGGGGAGAGCAGCTACTCACACCTGCCTTTGCAGGAGCTTAGTTGAGCTTTCAAAACGTTTTTTACCACTTAATTTTGCGTTCATGACCACACCTGAGTGCCACTCACCAGCATTCTTTAATGGGATAAATTCACTTGTGAGATCAGGTTATTAAAAACCGATCAAGGGGAATCTAAACCAACCATCCCACACCTTTTTGCCATAGCCTATATTTGTAATTCAGTCTACTGTCCCCAAAAGCTTCCGCATGGTACTTTGGTCGAAAGAGCAAGACCAACCGCCGGACACCGACATGTCATCCGGGGCGATAGAAATGAAGAGAGTGGTACCACCGGTGTACCTCCACTCCAACGGCTCTGTTCACCCGGCCATCCTCACCGATGACCCCGAGGAGATGAGACCGGAGGAGATGAGACAGGAGGAGAGGGGCGAGTACGAGCTCACAGAAGTGACATCCTTCACAGACAGGTCTGGTGAACCGGGAGATGAAGGCCGGGAGATAGTGGTGATAGACTGCAGGGCGAATGCCAAGGGCCAGCGCGAGGAGGACGCTCTCCTGGAGAATGGCAGCCAGAGCAACGAGAGCGACGACATAAGCACTGACCAGAGCCCAGAGCCACCAGCGCCGTTAAAAGAGACGTCCTTCTCCATCGGCCTCCAGGTGGTCTTGCCATTCCTGCTGGCCGGGTTCGGGACGGTGGCGGCGGGCATGGTGCTGGACATTGTTCAGGTGAGGAGAAACTGTTTTGATTCACACCAATATATTTTGGGTCAGGTGACAGGTCCAAAACTCCTGGACCAAAACTTCTGAACATATTGATTCTATCTGATTCTGCAGAGAGAGGAAGAGGCAAAGTGAGAGGGATAACTGAAAATCTGTATTCTCCAGCAGGTGGTGTTTTTTCCACTCACCAAGCAAGGAGTTTTTGTATGGAGGTCAATAAGTGTCGAATTTGGTCAACAAAAAATCAAATGGCTCATTTGCTATGTGAGCTTTATTTGGTCGAATATAGGTTTTTTAATGTTGTTTTTAAGTTGTTACGAGTGTACTGATATAAGTAGGACACGTGACATCCCGACAACTTTGAGAAAAAACACTTGATTTCAGAGTTGTGCCTTGCGACATCCCTACCCTAAACCCTAATCCTAATCTTAACCCCTATTCTAACCATAACCCTTATCTGAACCTACCTCTAACTCGTACCTGAACCTTTTTAAATGTAAACTTCAATGGGGTGGGGATGTCCCAAGGATACTACATTACAAGGACCATTGTGGATGTTCACATGCATATCTGCCCTCTCATTTGCTAGAATGGCCCCACCTGATTTTGTTTCCTCCCGACTGCCTTCCGTTTTTGAAGACATTTATTTTCATTGTTAGAGCAGCCAATGGAGTACCTGGTCAATATAATGGAACGTCTTAGTTCAGCAGTATGGACTCAGAAACAGAATGTTGAGGCTACAGACAACACTTGCCTTGCTTGTGCTAGGAGCTGTACTGTAATGTGTTTATGCTACCTCCTCCACCCTCTACTCACCTTAGTCCCAGTCCCGTTAAAGACAATAAGGAAACAGTCTTCAGCGTTGTGCTAGTCATGTTAAGACATGCTCCAGAAGGCTTCTTACTGGCAGAGGGTAGGAGGACATATTGACCTTATGAAGGGAGGAATGGACACGGTTGCTTATCTGACTGATCTAGTCGCATATATTATTATATTAGTCTGCATAACAAACCCCAAACTAAAGCACATACATGTTTGGCTTTAGCTGTGGTCATCAAGGTACAACTTCTTCTTAGCGAGGTCACATCATGTGATGAAGACTACTAAGGGGTTGGTCTTGGGCATGTTTGAATGAAGTGGTCTGTCAACTGATTGGCCCTGTACATGTCAATCACTGCTCTGCCAGCCAATGTGATATCTCAGCTCTGAGTATAGACAGAATGGGAGGTCATCAGAGAATATGGGGTATTTACATAATATATTACACTCCTTACACCCCATTTACTTTACTTTAGCAATTGGCATCACGCGGTGAAACATCGGAAGCCATTGTAACGGTTTTCTACTGGTGAAGGAGAGTCGGACCAAACTGCAGCGTGTATATTGCGATCCATGTTTAATTAAATAAACGTAACACGAATCAATACAAAAACACTACAAAACAATAAACGAAACGAAAACCGAAAACAGCCTATACTTGTGTCAACTAACACAGCACAAGGACATCAAGACACTAAGGACAATCACCCACAACACAACCAAAGAATATGGCTGCCTAAATATGGTTCCCAATCAGAGACAACGATAAACACCTGCCTCTGATAGAGAACCATTTCAGACAGCCATAGACCTACCTGGAACACCCCACTAAGCTACAATCCCACTACATACACACCACATACAAAAACCCATGTCACACCCTGGCCTGACCAAATAAATGAAGATAAACACAAAATACTTCGACCAGGGCGTGACAGAACCCCCCTAAGGTGCGGACTCCCGAACGCACCTCAAAACAATAGGGAGGGTCCGGGTGGGCGTCTGTCCATGGTGGCGGCTCCGGCGCGGGACGTGGACTCCACTCAACCACTGTCTTAGTCCCTCCTCGCGTCCTTGGATAGTCCACCCTCGCCGCCGACCATGGCCTAGTAGTCCTCACCCTGAACCCCAATAGACTGAGGAGCAGATCGGGACTGAGGGGCAGCTCGGGACTGAGGGGAAGCTCGGGACTGAGGGGAAGCTCGGGACTGAGGGAAAGCTCAGGAGTGAAAGAAAGCTCAGGAGTGAAAGAAAGCTCAGGAGTGAAAGGATGCTCAGGAGTGAAAGGATGCTCAGGAGTGAAAGGATGCTCAGGACTGAAAGGAAGCTCCGGCAGGTTGATGAATCTACCAGATCCTGGCTGACTGGCAGATCCTGGCTGACTGGCAGATCCTGGCTGACTGGCAGATCCTGGCCGACTGGCGGATCCTGGCCGACTGGCGGATCCTGGCCGACTGGCAGATCCTGGCTGACTGGCAGTTCTGGCAGATCCCGGCTGACTGGCAGATCTGGAAGAGTCTGGCTGACTGGCAGAACTGGAAGAGCCTGGTTGACTGGCAGATCTGGAAGATTCTGGCTGACTGGCAGATCTGGAAGATCTGGCTGCTCCATGCTGACTGGCGGCTCTGACTGCTCCATGCTGACTGGCGGCTCTGGCTGCTCCATGTAGGCTGACAGCTCTGGCGGCTTCTTACAGACTAGCAGCTCTGGCGGCTCCGTGCAGACTGGCAGCTCCTTGCAGACTGGCATCTCCTTCCAGACTGGCAGCTCCTTGCAGACTGGCAGCTCCTTGCAGACTGGGAGCTCCTTGCAGACTGGCAGCTCCTTGCAGACTGGCAGCTCCTTGCAGACTGGCAGCTCCTTGCAGACTGGCAGCTCCTTGCAGACTGGCAGCTCCTTGCAGACTGACAGCTCCTTGCAGACTGACAGCTCTGGCTGCTTCATGCAGACTGACAGACCTGGCTGCTTCATGCAGACTGCCAGCTCTGACTGCTCCATGCAGACTGATAGCTCTGACTGCTCCATGCAGGCTGGCAGCTCTGGCTGCTCCATGCAGGCTGACAGCTCTGGCTGCTCCATGCAGACTGACAGCTCTGACTGCTCCATGCAGGCTGGCAGCTCTGACTACTCCATGCAGGCTGGCAGCTCTGACTGCTCCATGCAGGCTGGCAGCTCTGACTGCTCCATGCAGGCTGGCAGCTCTGGCTGCGCTGAACAGACTGGAGACTCCGGTAGCGCAGGAGAGGAGAAAGGCTCCGACAGCGCTGAACAGGCGGGAGGCTCCGGCAGCGCAGGAGAGGCGAGGCGCACTGTATGCCTGATGCGTGGTGCTGGCACTGGTGGTACTGGGCCGAGGACACGCACAGGAAGCCTGGGGAGCTGCTACCGGAGGGCTGGTGTGTGGAGGTGGCACAGGATGGGCTAGACCGTGAAGGCGTACTGGAGATCTTGAGAGCAGTGTTGGCACAGGACATGCAAGGCTAGGGATGTGCACAGGAGGCCTGGTGCGTGAGGCTGGCACCAACTTCACCGGCCGACTAAGCACTACCTTCTCAGGACGAGTATGGAGCGCTGACCCAGGTGCCATCAAATCCCTGACACGTTCCGTCGGGCGAATTCCATGCAAAAAGCACCAACACAGCAACTCCCTCATTTCTCTCTCCTCCAATTTCCCCATTAACTCCTTCACAGTCTCTGCTTCGCTTACCTCCAACACCGGCTCTGGTCTCCTCCTTGGCTCCTCACGATAAACAGGGAGAGTTGGCTCAAGTCTGACTCCTGACACTGCCACTCTCTCCCTGAGCCCCCCCCCCCCCAAGACATTTTTGGGGCTGACTCTCAGGCTTCCTTGCCAACCGTGTTCCCTCATATCGCCGGCTCCTCTCTCCGGCTGACTCTGCTCTCCTCGCTGCCTCCACCTGTTCCACCTTTGGGCGGATACACTCCCCTGGTTTAGCCCAGGGTCCTCTCCTGTCGAGGATTTCCTCCCATGTCCAGAAATCCTTAATACGCATCTCCTCTTTGGGCTGCTCCTGCCTGTTGACACGCTGCTTGGTCCGTTTACGGTGGGTGATTCTGTAACGGTTTTCTAATGGTGAAAGAAAAGGCAGACCAAACTGCAGCGTGTATATTGCGATCCATGTTTAATTAAATAAACGTAACACGAATCAATACAAAAACACTACAAAACAATAAACGAAACGAAAACCGAAAACAGCCTATACTTGTGTCAACTAACACAGCACAAGGACATCAAGACACTAAGGACAATCACCCACAACACAACCAAAGAATATGGCTGCCTAAATATGGTTCCCAATCAGAGACAACGATAAACACCTGCCTCTGATTGAGAACCATTTCAGACAGCCATAGACCTACCTAGAACACCCCACTAAGCTACTATCCCACTACATACACACCACATACAAAAACCCATGTCACACCCTGGCCTGACCAAATAAATGAAGATAAACACAAAATACTTCGACCAGGGCGTGACAGCCATTCACTTTTAATGGAAGGATAGCGAGAGAAGCGGAATGTGCGGGGGTACCGTTGAGAATTGCGAGCATGGGCGAGGGAGCTGAACCGGGTGGGACTAAAGTTGGAGAAAGCTGAACTTTATTGAAATCTCTGCAATGTCGCGACGCAAGAAATCAATCGGCTGAGAATGAATTGGCTGAGAATGGCTGTTGATACGTAGCACTACCTTCTGTAGCTACACTTGCTGTCTTGTTAGCACCCACTTGAGGGCGAGGCTAGCATGGCTAAGGGGGAGTTGGGGTGGAGGGGGGTAGAAAGAGGACAGCTGGACAGTTAAATTAAGAAGTATCTGTTTTATCTGACTTACATTTGAAGTCGGAAGTTTGCATACACCTTATGGCCAAGTACATTTAAACTCAGTTTTTCACAATTCCTGACATTTAATCAGAGTAAAAATGCCCTGTTTTAGGTCAGTTAGGATCACTACATTATTTTAAGGATGTTAAATGTCAAAATAATAGTAGAGAGAATTATTTATTTCAGCTTTTATTTCTTTAATCACATTCCTAGTGGGTCAGAAGTTTACATACACTCAATTAGTATTTGGTATCATTGCCTTTTAAATTGTTTAACTTGGGTCAAACCTTTCGGGTAGCCTTCCACAAGCTTCCCACAATAAGTTGGGTGAATTTTGGCCCATTCCTCCTGACAGAGCTGGTGTAACTGAGTCAGGTTTGTAAGCCTCCTTGCTCGCACACACTTTTTCAGTTCTGCCCACACATTTTCTATAGGATTGAGGTCAGGGCTTTGTGATGGCCACTCCAATACCTTGGCTTTGTTGTCCTTAAGCCATTTTGCCACAACTTTGGAAGTTTCCTTGGGTCTTTGTCCATTTGAAAGACCCATTTGCGACCAAGCTTTATCTTCCTGACAGATGTCTTGAGATGTTGCTTCAATCTATTAACATAATTTTCCTGCCTCATGATGCCATCTATTTTGTGAAGTACACCAGTCCCTCCTGCAGCAAAGCACCCCCACAGGATGATATTGCCACCCCCGTGCTTCATGGTTGGGATGGTGTTCTTCGAATTACAACCCTCCCCCTTTTCCTCCAAACATAACGATGGTCATTATGGCAAAACAGTTCTATTTTTGTTTCATCAGACCAGAGGACATTTCTCCAAAAAGTACGATCTTTGTCCCCATGTGCAAACCGTAGTCTGGCTTTTTTTGTGGCGGTTTTGGAGCAGTGGCTTCTTCCTTGCTGAGCGGCCTTTCAGGTTATGTCAATAAAGGACTTGTTTTACTGTGGATATAGATACTTTTGTACCGGTTTCCTCCAGCATCTTCACAAGGTCCTTTGCTGTTGTTCTGGGATTGATTTGCACTTTTCACACCAAAGTACGTTAATCTCTAGGAGACAGAAGGCGTCTCCTTCCTGAGCAGTATGACGGCTGCATGGTCCCATGGTGTTTATACTTGCGTACTATTGTTTGTGGTACCTTCAGGCATTTGGAAATTGCTCCCAAGGATGACCCAGACTTGTGGAGGTCTACAAAAAAAATTCTGAGGTCCTGGCTGATACATTCACAGGTACACATCCAATTGACTCAAATTATGACAGTTAGCCTATCAGAAGCTTCTAAAGTCATGATCTCATGTTCCGGAATTTTTTGTTCACAAGAAATTTGTGGAGTGGTTGAAAAACTAGTTTTAATGACTCCAACCTAAGTGTACGTAAACTTCCGACTTCAACTGTATCTGTGAATACTGCTGAGACATACTCAAACACATAAGTAGATCCTCATGGTTCTATTTTCTGATAGAATAGAGCTGAGCAGAACAGAATTTAATAACACCTCGTATAATAAAACAGAGTATAGTATGAGCACGCAGCTGTAAAATATAGTGTGTATTTCAGCCACTGTAGCTGACTGTAACCCAAAGGAGACAAACAACAGTCTACAGCCAGAGCACCGCTGGGTTCTGAGAGCCACAGGGGAAACAATTTAATAGAATTCTTCACACTTTCCTGTTGACTTGCCTTGTGTAAACTGGGTTTGGATATGCAGTATATTATAATATGTGGATATTTGTTGGTCTGTGTGCATGTGGTGTGCATGATTGTGTGTGAGTTTACTGTGTAATGTTTCTGCCAGTACGTGTGTGTTACCGTGTTTTTTGCGGTACTGGCAGTGTAAAAATACAGTCCTGGGCCTGGGTGGCTGACAGGTCATATATTTATTTAAGGTCAGCCTCTGCTACAGATAAAGCTGGAGGTGTCTGGTTGCTTGGAGACCAAGTGCTGGCACTGACTGCCCATTCTGATGCCAACATAGTGTAACACAGGAACTCTGAAGAAAGAGAGAGGGAGAGAGGGAGAGAGGGAGGAACACACAGAGAGCAAGATGGTGAAGAGAAAGAAAGTGCTCACCACTCCGGTTCTGGGGTTATACTTGTCATAAGGACAGATTAGTGCCTCACTGTGGTTAATAGCCTGCACTCTTATGCGGTTACCCATATCCTGCCCTCTAACCAGGACGTTCTCTCTTTTCCTGACAGTCTACCTCTCATTTTCGCATTCAATCATAGCATGCTGATTCATCTGTAGTTCTCTGAACTTCCCTGCTAAATACTGAATTATTTTCACCCTATTAAAGAGTTAATAACAACAGCTATGATGATAAAGAAAAGAGAAGGTGATATCATTTCCTGTGTGAAGATAAATAATAGATCGTGACAATGTCTTCAATATAATGATTGATTCTAGAAGCCTGTCTAGTAGGTTCTATCACATTGTAATTCCCCTCCCCTGACACACTGCTAACTCAGCTAACAGCGAATCCCCTTCTGCCCTTGCAGGAGGCAATTACCCTGCTCTCTTCCTCTCTCTATCTCTTATCTCCCTGACTCAGATGTATGGTAGATGCAAAATACATCATCCTCTCAATGTGTGTGTTGCCCCTCAGCTCAGCTGCTGGAGTGAGGAATGGTTGCCCAGGGTGATGCATGCATGCGTTCTCCACAGCGTTCTCGATAATTTAATTTTTTAAACATTTTTTTATTTAACCTTTATTTAACTAGGCAAGTCAGTTAAGAACTAATTCTTATTTACTATGATGGCCTACCCTGGCAAAACCCGGACGACGCTGGGCCAATTTGTGCGCCAACCTATGGGACTCCCAATCATGGCCGGTTGTGATACAGCCTGGAATCAAACCAGGGTCTGTAGTGACGCCTCTAGCACTGAGATGCAGTGCCTTAGACCGCTATGCCACTCGGGAGCCCCAATCTCTGTGTGAAATGTGACCCACCTATTTAACTTCCCTTAGCTTCCTCCTCACCACACACACACACACACACCCTGTCTCAGGCCCCATTCCTACAGTGTCCCAATACTGTCTGTCAATCCCAAACCTGAGGACGCAGTGTCCCAATACTGTCTGTCAATCCCAAACCTGAGGACGCAGTGTCCCAATACGGTCTGTCAATCCCAAACCTGAGCACACAGTGTCCCAATACTGTCTGTCAATCCCAAACCTGAGGACGCAGTGTCCCAATACTGTCTGTCAATCCCAAACCTGAGCACACAGTGTCCCAATACTGTCTGTCAATCCCAAACCTGAGGACGCAGTGTCCCAATACTGTCTGTCAATCCCAAACCTGAGGACGCAGTGTCCCAATACGGTCTGTCAATCCCAAACCTGAGCACACAGTGTCCCAATACTGTCTGTCAATCCCAAACCTGAGGACGCAGTGTCCCAATACTGTCTGTCAATCCCAAACCTGAGCACACAGTGTCCCAATACTGTCTGTCAATCCCAAACCACAGGAGCAGTGCGCCTGCTGAAATGGTCTTCTGAAATGGACACTTTCACACTCTCTGAAATTGACACTTACTGTAGGTCAGTGAGAGGAAAGTTCACAGATTTGTTCTTCGTTAGATGTGATTTATGACCTTCCTACGAACTTCAAAGGTCAAGACAGGTGCAATGGTTGTTTTGATGTTGGACATGCTGGACATGCTTCCAGTAGAGAGAGAGAGAGCACTCCACACCAGATAGTGTCTCAGCCACAGTTGATTGCCATTCACAGTTTATATAGTGTAAAAATGTGGGGTAACTTGTTTGTTGCCTTGTATGATTTCTCCTATCTGTTTGCCTATCTCTTATCCGTCTGTCTGTCTTCCCCACACTGTGGCGTCAGATGACGTGCAGATGACCAAAATAAAACCGTGAGGCAAGACATTGGTTCAGTCTCAGCGCCTCAAATATAAACAAACAATATCTAAAAATACAGCAAACAGTAAACAGGAATTCACAACACTACAGCCTGAAACCAGCCAACTCTCTCCCCCCACAGGAGGACATTTTGGGACAACCACATCCAGTTGCCGGGTTTCTACAGGAGCCAGTGGGAAACCAGAGTGTGGACTTGGTCCCCTGTCGATCTGGTTTATTCTAATAATCTGGAAAATCATACTGGCTTCCAGCTGTCTCTCTTTTTGTAGTCTGGTCGAATTATCCACAGAAGTGAATAAAGATAAAATCTCTATGGTGCTAACAGTCATTTCATTGATCCATATATATAATCTGCTAGGCTCTTATCACATAGAGTGCATTCGGAAAGTATTCAGACCCCTTTACTTTTTCAACATTTTGTTACGTTATAGCCATATATTTTTTTAAATAAATAAAAAATCCTCATCAATCTACAAACAATACCCTATAAGGACGAAACAAAAACATGTTTTTAGTAATGTTTGCAAATTTACAGTGGGGCAAAAAAGTATTTAGTCAGCCACCAATTGTGCAAGTTCTCCCACTTAAAAAGATGAGAGAGGCCTGTAATTGTCATCATAGGTACACTTCAACTATGACAGACAGAATTAGGAAAAAAAATCCAGAAAATCACATTATTGGAGTTTTAGTGAATTTATTTGCAAATGATGGTGGAAAATAAGTATTTGGTCACCTACAAACAAGCAAGATTTCTGGCTCTCACAGACCTGTAACTTTTTCTTTAAGAGGCTCCTCTGTCCTCCACTCGTTACCTGTATTAATGGCACCTGTTTGAACTTGTTATCAGTATAAAAGACACCTGTCCACAACCTCAAACAGTCACACTCCAAACTCCACTATGGCCAAGACCAAAGAGCTGTCAAAGGACACCAGAAACAAAATTGTAGACCTGCACCAGGCTGGGAAGACTGAATCTGCAATAGGTAAGCAGCTTGGTTTGAAGAAATCTACTGTGGGAGCAATTATTAGGAAATGGAAGACATACAAGACCACTGATAATCTCCCTCGATCTGGGATTCCACGCAAGATCTCACCCCGTGGGGTCAAAATGATCACAAGAACGGTGAACAAAAATCCCAGAACCACACTGGGGGACCTAGTGAATGACCTGCAGAGAGCTGGGACCAAAGCAACAAAGCCTACCATCAGTAGCACACTACGCCGCCAGGGACTCAAATCCTGCAGTGCTAGACGTGTCCCCCTGCTTAAGCCAGTACATGTCCAGGCCCGTCGGTAGTTTGCCAGAGAGCATTTGGATGATCCAGTAGAAGATTGGGAGAATGTCATATGGTCAGATGAGACCAAAATATAACTTTTTGGTAAAAACTCAACTCGTCGTGTTTGGAGGACAGAGAATGCTGAGTTGCATCCAAAGAACACCATACCTACTGTGAAGCATGGGGGTGGAAACATCATGCTTTGGGGATGTTTTTCTGCAAAGGGACCAGGACAACTGATCCGTGTAAAGGAAAGAATGAATGGGGCCATGTATCGTGAGATTTTGAGTGAAAACCTCCTTCCATCAGCAAGGGCATTGAAGATGAAACGTGGCTGGGTCTTTCAGCATGACAATGATCCCAAACACACCGCCCGGGCAACGAAGGAGTGGCTTCGTAAGAAGCATTTCAAGGTCCTGGAGTGGCCTAGCCAGTCTCCAGATCTCAACCCCATAGAAAATCTTTGGAGGGAGTTGAAAGTCTGTGTTGCCCAGCAACAGCCCCAAAACATCACTGCTCTAGAGGAGATCTGCATGGAGGAATGGGCCAAAATACCAGCAACAGTGTGTGAAAACCTTGTGAAGACTTACAGAAAACGTTTGACCTCTGTCATTGCCCACAAAGGGTATATAACAAAGTATTGAGATAAACATTTGTTATTGACCAAATACTTATGCCTCTCTCATCTTTTTAAGTGGGAGAACTTGCACAATTGGTGGCTGACTAAATACTTTTTTGCCCCACTGTATTAGAAATATAAAACAGATACCCTGTTTACATAAGTATTCATACCCTTTGCTATGAGACTCAAAATTGAGCTCAGGTGCTTCCATTTTCCATTCATTATCCTTGAGATGTTTCTGCCACTTTATTGGAGTCTACCTGTGGTAAATTAAATTGATTTAATATGATTTGGAAAGGCACACACTTGTCTATATATGGTTGACAGTGCAAAACCAAACAATGAGGTCAAAATAATTATCCGTAGAGCTCCGAGACAGGATTGTATCGGGGCACAGATCTGTGGATGGGTAGCAAATCATTACTGCAGCATTGAAGGTCCCCAAAATCATAGTGGCCCCCATTATTCTTAAATGGAAGAAGTTTGGAACCACCAAACCTCTTCCTCGATCTGGCCTCCCGGCCAAACTGAGCAATCAGGGGAGAAGGGCCTTAGTCAGGGAGGTGACCAAGAACCCAATGGTTACTCTGACAGCGCTCCAGAGTTCCTCTGTGGAGATGGGACAGCTCAAATAAGCAAAGAGAAAGGAAAAGTCCATCATTACTTTAAGACATGAAGGTCAGTCAATGCGGAAAATTGCAAGAACGTTGAACATTTCTTCAAGTGCAGTCGCAAAAAAACATCAAGCACTTTGATGAAACTGGCTCTCATGAGGACAGTCACAGGAAAGGAAGACCCAAAGTTACCTCTGCTGCAGAGCCTCAGAAATTGCAGCCCAAATAAATGCTTCACAGCTTAGCGGGACTTTCATGTGTTTTTCAACAGGACAATGACCCAACACACGTCCAGGCTGTGTAAGGGCTATTTGACCAAGAAGGAGAGTGATGGAGTGCTGCATCAGATGACCTGGCCTCCACAATCACCCACTTCAACCCAATTGAGATGGTTTGGATTTATTTGGACTGTACAGTGAAGGAAAAGCAGCCCACAAGTGCTCAGCATAAAAGTATTCCAGGTGAAGCTGGTTGAGAGAATGCCAAGGATGTGCAAAGCTACTTTGAAGAATATAACATATATTTGGACTTGTTTAACACTTTTTTTGGTTACTACATGATTCCATATATGTTATTTTATAGTTTTGATGTCTTCACTATTATTCTACAATGTAGAATTTTTTTTTTAAAAATGAAGAAAAACTCTTGAATGAGTAGGTGTGTCCCAACTTTTGACTGGTACTGTATATATACACACAAAGAATTGAATAACTCCCCGTGAACATCAGTCACTTCAAAATCCTTGGTGTATTTTCAACGTCTTCATTTTATATTGCCACAGAACGAAATCCTCACAAGATTGGCGAATTGCCGTGACAGGAATATGAAATTGGACTTGCCTGGATTTAAATGACTTATAGATCAAGTTGATAGTAATTTGTCCAAACCGCGAAAAATGCAAAATAGAAGCTAATCTCCAAATTGTAAAATCAGCAGAGATTAGACAAAAACAGCACCACTGAAACAGGTACTAGCAACGGTTACAATGATATAACATATTTATAACAACAATACAGGGAAATACAAGGTTATACCAACACAGTGACAAATACTTTTGTCTATTTTAATGACATAAGGGTTAGAAAAAGGTCTTATAAACATGATTAAGTAGTTGCCCTTTTGAGGATAGTCATATTTTCCAGCGTTCTAAGAACAGTGGGTGAACATCCTAAATTGTGTTGTCATTTCAGGAGTGGTACACTTGTGGTATGTTTATTTTGTTTAACACCCTCCCAAAGGTAATACAAAAAAATGCTCAGAAGTTGATTAATGTGCATTTTCTAACCATCCAAATCCCCCTTTTAAGTGCTACACTGTGGAATAGCCTATTAACAATGCTACATCCTGTCAATCATTGACTGCCATAAACTCAGAAAAAAAGGTACAGAATTGTACAAATGCTTATCACTGTAGTGGTACCCAGTAAGGTACGTCCATTTTACCATTAGTTACAGGTGCATAGTTGTACCCATGCAGTTTGTACCTTAAAAGAGACAATAGTGTACCATTTGTTCCTTTTAAGTGACAAAAATGTACCTCTTCTCTATATCAAGTCCCTCACATGTACAGTATACGCCTCTACGCCATCCCACTACTGACAACAATGGAATGAATTTGTGGGGTAGCCCTGACCGGGACTCGAACCTGGGTCCATCCAGACCTTAACCATTACACCAAGAGGTCCGTACCACTTGACAAGGTCGCTCAGTGTTGGGTTAAGTTTGCTACAATATTAATTACAGCTCTTTAGTGTCACACAAATGTACCATTCTACTAGGTTATCTGCACATGTACTATAAAATGTACCGAACAGTACCATCTGAGATCATATGTGTACCTCAGTGTACATTGTGTATATTTTGATATTTTTGTGCCCCATTGAACAATACTATACCCTAACCGTACCCTTTATCTGAGAGTGTATGGCTAGCTTGTTAGTGTCTGATTGAGTTTGAAGGTTTTAGTGGGTTAGCCTGCTATTGAGTGGCTGAAAAAAATGCTCAACAAGATGTCGCTGACGGACATGGTCGCCTCGCTTCAAGTCCTTAGGAAACTATGCAGTAATTTGTTTTTTTTTAATGTATTATGTTTTACATTGTTAGCCCAGAAAATCTTAAGTGTTATTACATACAGCCGGGAAGAACTATTGAATATAAGAGCGACGTCACCTTACCAACATTACGAATAATTTCCAGAAGGGGATCCTTTGTTCGGACCTCCACCCTGTACATTGGATCTAATCCCAGAGGCCGACCCAAAACAATATTGTCACTGCAGGTGAGGCAGACGGTGCGCCCTCCTGGTTAGACTTAGAAGGTGAGCACAACACTCACTGCTTCTGAGCATATTAGTCGCCAATGTCCAGTCTCTAGACAACAAGGTGGACGAAATTAGGTGACGAGTTGCCTTCCAGAGAGGCATCAGAGATGGTAACATTCTCTGTTTCACAGAAACATTGCTCACTTGGGATATGTTGTCAAAGTCGATACAGCCAACTGGTTTCTTCATGCGGAGCGCCAACAGAAACAAACATCTCTCTGGTAAGAAGGGCAGGGGTGTATGCCTCATGATTAACGACTCATGGTGTAACATTAACAACATACAGGAACTGATGTCCTTTTGTTCACCTGACCTAGAATTCCTTACAATCAAATGCCGACCGCATTAACTCCCGAGAGAATTCTCTTTGATTATAGTCACAGCCGTGTATACCCCCCCCCCCAAAGCCAAGCAGAGACCTTGACGGCCCTGAAAGAACTTCACTGGACTCTATGTAAACTGGAAACTTTATATCCTAGGCTGCGTTTATCGTAGCTTGGGATTTTAACAAAGCTACCTAAATTTCTAACTTCCGCGATGCATACAAGGACCTCCGCCACCCTCCCTTCGGCAAATCCGCCCACAACTCAATCTTGCTCATACCGTCCTATAGGCAGAAACTCAAACAGGATGTACCCGTGACTAGAACCATTCAGTGCTGGTCTGACCAATCGGAATCCACGCTTCAAGATTGTTTTGATCACATGGGCTGGAAAATGTTCCGGGAAGCCTCAGACAGTAACATCGATTTATATGCTGACTCGGTGAGTGAGTTTATTAGGAATTGCATTGGAGATGTTGTACCCACTGAGACTATTAAAACCTACCCCAACCAGAAACTGTGGATACACAGCGGAATTCGCGCAAAACTTCAAGCGCGAACCACCACATTCAACCATGGAAAGAAGTCGGGGGAATATGGCTGAATATAAACAGTGTAGTTATTCCCTCCGCAAGGCAATCAAACAAGTGAAATGTCGGTATAGGGACAAAATGCAGTCACAACACAACAGGCCAGACACGAGACATATGTGGCAGAGTGTGCAGGCAATTACGGAATACAAAAAGAAAACCAGCCATGTCACGGTCAACGACGTCTTGCTTCCAGACAAGTTAAACACCTTCTTTGTCCTCTTTGAGGGTAATACCGACGCGGCCCGCTACCAGGGACTGCGGGCCCCCCCTATCCTCCTCCGTGGCCGACGTGAGTAAGACATTTAAACATGTTAACCCTCATCTTCAGAGCATGCGCAGACCCGCTGGCTGGTGTGTTTACGGACATTTTCAATCGCACCCTATCCCAGTCTGCTGTCCTCACATGTTACAAGATGGCCACCATTGTTCCTGTACCAAAGAAGGCAAAGATAACTGAACTAAATGACTATCGCCCCGTAGCACTCACTTCTGTCATCATGAAGTACTTTGAGAGACTAGTCAAGGATCATATCACCTCCACCTTACCTGCCACCCTAGGCCCACTTCAGGTTGCATACCGCCCCAACAGGTCCACATACGATGCAATCGCCATCACACTGCACACTGCCCTATTCCATCTGGACATGAGGAATACCTATGTAAGAACGCTGTTCATTGACTACAGCTCAGCATTCAACACCATAGTACGCTCCAAGCTCATCATTAAGCTTATGGCTCTGGGTCTCAACCCCGTCCTCTGCAATTGGGTCCAGGACTTTCTGACGGACCGCCCCCAGGTGGTGAAGGTAGGAAACAACATCTCCACTTCGCTGATCCTCAACACTGGGACCCCACAAGGGTGCATGCTCATTCCCCCCCCCTGTACTCCCTGTTCACCCACGACTGCGTGGCCATGTGTGCCTCCAACTCAATCATCAAGTTTGCAGACGACACAACATTAGTAGGCTTGATTACCAACAATGACTAGACAGCCTACAGGAAGGAGGTGAGGGCACTCAGAGTGTGGTGTCAGGAAAACAACCTCTCACCCAACATCAACAAAACAAAGGAGATGATTGTGTACTTCAGGAAACAGCAGAGGGAGCACCCCCATATCCACATCAATGGGACAGTAGTGGAGGTGGAAAGTTCCTTGGCGTACACATCACGTACAAACTGAAATGGTCCACCCACACAGACAGACAGTGTGGTGAAGAAGGCACAACAGCACCTCTTCAACCTTAGGAGGCTGAAGAAATTTGGCTTGTCACCTAAAACCCTCTCAAACTTTTACAGAAGCACAATCGAGAGCATCCTGTCAGGCTGTATCACCGCCTGGTACGGCAACTGCACCGCCCTCAACCTCAAGGCTCTCCAGATGGTGTGGTGGTGCGGTCTGCACAACGAATCACCGGGGGCAAACAACCTACCTTCCAGGACACCTACAGCACCCGATGTCACAGGAACGTCAAAAAGATCATCAAGGACAACAACCACCCGAGCCACTGCCTGTTTACCACGCTGTCATCCAGAAGGTGAGGTCAGTACAGGTGCATCAAAGCTGGGACCGAGAGACTGAAAAACAGCTTCTATCTCAAGGCCATCAGACTGTTAAACAGCCATCAATCACTAACATAGAAAGGCTGCTGGTTAGCAACCAGCATTATTGGCCCAGGGGCTCCCCCCTAGGAAAATAATCTAGCAGAAACACTGCTGTGTGCCATCAGTGTTACTGCCTGTGATGTCATATGTGTTCCAACCATTGGTGTCACTGCACAGTCATCAACATTGCGTTGGTGTTTTATGCTGCTGGGTTCAGAATCCTGCCTGTAGAAAGTGTACAGATATACACAGCAGTTTCATATGAGCAGTGTTTCTGCTGCATTCATTTAGCTGTCGAACTGCACCATGGTAAAATCTGCAATGTTTTTAAACATAATACATTTTTTAACATCATAGTATTTCTACCAAACATGCAGTACTTTTGATAATCTGTCTGGGTACAACACCATTCTAAAGGTTATTTAGCTCTGTCTGGGTACAACACTGTTCTAAAGGTTATTTAGCTCTGTCTGGGTACAACACCATTCTAAAGGTTATTTAGCTCTGTCTGGGTACAACACCATTCTAAAGGTTATTTAGCTCTGTCTGGGTACAACACCATTCTAAAGGTTATTTAGCTCTGTCTGGGTACAACACCATTCTAAAGGTTATTTAGCTCTGTCTGGGTACAACATCATTCTAAAGGTTATTTAGCTCTGTCTGGGTACAACATCATTCTAAAGGTTATTTAGCTCTGTCTGGGTACAACACCATTCTAAAGGTTATTTAGCTCTGTCTGGGTACAACACCATTCTAAAGGTTATTTAGCTCTGTCTGAGTACAACACCATTCTAAAGGTTATTTAGCTCTGTCTGGGTATAACACCATTCTAAAGGTTATTTAGCTCTGTCTGGGTACAACACTGTTCTAAAGGTTATTTAGCTCTGTCTCGGTACAACACCATTCTAAAGGTTATTTAGCTCTGTCTGGGTACAACATCATTCTGAAGGTTATTTAGCTCTGTCTGGGTACAACATCATTCTGAAGGTTATTTAGCTCTGCCTGGGTACAACACCATTCTAAAGGTTATTTAACTCTGTCTGGGTACAACACCATTCTAAAGGTTATTTAGCTCTGTCTGGGTACAACATCATTCTAAAGGTTATTTAGCTCTTTGTGCCACTGTGACAGCCAAACCTGCCTGTGCACGAAACAGTGCACTGTCCTCGAGACAGCATGCTTGTCAGACCCAGAGAGACAGCAAGCCAGTCACTGGGACGCAATACATATTAGGAACTTTTGTAATTCCTTCTCTTCAGACCTCACCCCTCACCTAGTCAAGTCTCAACACTGTACTAGTCAAGTATCACCCTACCACCTCAACGCCCCCCCCAACCCCAAGCTCGCAAGCAGTGTTGGACCTGTGCAAAGTCAGATTTTTTTCCCAGTTTTAAATCTAATTTCCTGTCATTCAAAACATTTTGCATTTTGCCATGGCTTACAACATGTTCATATGCTCGGCAGCTTTAGGGGGCCCACAACCCAAAATAATGGGAAGAATATCCTTTTAAAAAGTCACCAGATCTTCTAAAAAATAATTATCGTGGGGGGTATGCCCGGTGAACACTCCACATGAGCAACACTGGACAAACAGGGCTGCGTTCCTTTCCTCTTGATACACCATGATACTGACTCTGATATCCACAGAGTTTGCAGAACTGGGGCTGGTCGTTGGGGGGTGAGGTGTTGGCTGGGCTCCACTGTTCCATTGGAGACAACAACATATATAACAGCTGGAGAGGAGAGTAGAGAGAGGAGGACAGGGTGAAAGTAGGGAAAGGAAAAGGGAGGGATGAAAGAGGTAGAGTTTAATAGAAGAGAGACAGAGAGAGAGAAGTGGGTTAGGGTGGTTGGCTAACCAGAGCTGGGTTGGGAGAGGGACAGAAGGTGGGGTGGTGGGGTCCCTGTAGAGTCAACCGTTTTAAAGAGCCCAGGCTGCTGACAGACAGAGAGGAGGTTAACAGTGCTATCACCTCCACCCAGACTGCTGATGAAACACAGCTATTTCTCACTGTAGGGATGTGTAGGCAGGATAAAGTTATCTAGATGTTATTCCTCTCCCCTACAGCCTTCTCAGTATTGATTTAGCTGTGGGCTGAGCGATGAGCTGCAAGTGCTGGGGGCAGGTGGGACTCACTCTGAAGGCAAGCGCTTTCTCAGTTGATGGATTATTGTCCCCAGCCTTATACCCCAGCCCCAACCCCATCCCCCAGCCTTATACCCCAGCCCAAACCCCATCCCCCCAGCCTTATTCCCCAGCCCCAACCCCAACCCCCAGCTTTATACCCCAGCCCCAACCCCATCCCCCCAGCCTTATTCCCCAGCCCCAACCCCAACCCCATCCCCCAGCCTTATACCCCAACCCCAACCCCATCCCCCAGCCTTATACCCCAGCCCCAACCCCATCCCCCAGCCTTATACCCCAGCCCCAACCCCATCCCCCCAGCCTTATTCCCCAGCCCCAACCCCATCCCTCCAGCCTTATACCCCAGCCCCAACCCCAGCCCCAACCCCATCCCCCCAGCCTTATACCCCAGCCCCAACCCCCAGCTTTATGCCCCAACCCCAGGCTTGTACCACTGCCCCAACCTTATAGTGAGTCTAACCCAGTCATTCCTTAGCCATGTATCCCAAAATCATCCTCATCCTTATGCACCAGCCCTGTCTATCCTCTGTCCCACTTTGCTGCTCCTGCCACTGCACTGGGCTAATGGAGAAACATCAGAGAGGCACTTTACCACAGTCATCAGTTCAGGGACTCATAGAGACCATCTCAAGGGCTGGAATACAGCTAAAGTGGGGGGCATAGTGGGCCGGTAATCAGCTCCAGGACCACAGAGTCATCAACTGGGAATTTCCATTTGATTCTACAGCAACTCAGCTGCGTGAGCGTGAGCATTTGTCATTTATTCATTTTCTCTGATGTCTCCCATCCCAGGCCATACAGTATATCTAAATGACCCTTTAGATTTAGCTGGCCTTGCTCCTGGCTGACTTTGCCCCAGACTAAGTCGTTCACTGTGGAGAGGTATGGTAACTGGAACAGAGGCAGAGAGTATTAAATACTCTCTTCCTCTTTGCCAATCTGCCTGCTATCTCTCTGCCTCAGCACAAGAGCTAGCAGGCAGATGGAGGGTTACAGTAAAAACAATGTGGGCTGCAAGTACTGTATGAAAGGTAATATCAATAAAATAAATCTTGTTACAGTGTTTTATTATAGTGTTGTTGAAGACAGGGAGAATGGCGAGAAAGGGTACGGGAAGAGAGAGAGGAGAGGGATAGATAAGGAGCAGGTGGATGTTTAGAGAAGAGAGGGAGAGAGAAGTGACAGAAAGAGGGTGGTGAATGGTTACAGTGTAAGGTCAAAATGACCTTGCTCCTCTCCAGAGGGAATATGATTATGATTCCAACACGGTTTGAACAGATAGCATGTCACTGAGAAAAGGAAGAGATCAGGTTTCAGACTGTGTTCTTGTGTTGCAGCACTGGACGGTGTTTACAGAGGTGACAGAAGTCTTCATCCTGGTCCCAGCGCTGCTGGGGTTAAAGGGCAACCTGGAGATGACACTGGCTTCCAGACTGTCCACAGCGGTGAGTGTGTGTGTTGTGTGTGTGTGCGTGTGTGTGTAGGTGCCTGTGTGGACATTTCTGGACATGTGTGTGTGGGGTGTGTGTTTTCTGTTGTGTGTCTGCACCAGCCAGAACTGTTTTCGGTCGTTTCTCTTTGTTATCTTGTTATTTCCGTATTCATTTAATACATATGGACACATACCACGCTGCACCTTGGTCCTCACCTTCTTCCACCGACGACGACCGTTACAGAATTACCCACCACCAAAGGCCCAAGCAGCGTGGTAATGGGCAGGAGCAGCGCTATAAGGAGGAATGGACATGGGAAGACATTCTGGACGGCAAGGGTTGCTACACATAGGAGGAGATCCTGGCTGGAAGGGATCGCCTCCCATGGGAACAGGTGAAGGCAGCCAGGAGAGCGGAGGCAGCAGGTAAAGGGGGCCAGCGCTTTGAGGGAACACGGCTGGCAAGGAAGCCCGAGAGGGAGCCCCAAAAATGTGTTGGGAGGGAGTGTGGCTAAGTCAGGTAGGAGACCTGAGCCAACTCCCCGTGCTTACTGTGGAGAGAGGTGGACCGGGCAGGCACTGTGTTATGCCATGAGGCGCACGGTGTCCCCGGTGCGCAGGCATAGCCCGGTGCGGTACATAGCAGCGCCTCGTATCGGCCGGGCTAGAGTGGGCATCGAGCCAGGTGCCATGAAGCCGGCTCAGCACATCTGATCTCCAGTTCGTCTCCTCGGGCCGGGGTACATGGCACCAGCCCTACGCATGGTGTCAGAACGCCGCAGCCCGTCTGGTGTTCAACCTTCCAAAGTTCTCTCACGTCACCCCGCTCCTCCGCTCTCTCCACTGGCTTCCAGTTGAAGCTCGCATCCGCTACAAGACCATGGTGCTTGCCTACGGAGCTGTGAGGGGAACGGCACCTCAGTACCTCCAGGCTCTGATCAGGCCCTACACCCAAACAAGGGCACTGCGTTCATCCACCTCTGGCCTGCTCGCCTCCCTACCACTGAGGAAGTACAGTTCCCGCTCAGCCCAGTCAAAACTGTTCGCTGCTCTGGCTCCCCAATGGTGGAACACACTCCCTCACGACGCCAGGACAGCGGAGTCAATCACCACCTTCCGGAGACACCTGAAACCCCACCTCTTTAAGGAATACCTAGGATAGGATAAAGTAATCCTTCTCACCCCCCACCCTTAAAAGATTTAGATGCACTATTGTAAAGTGGCTGTTCCACTGGATGTCATAAGGTGAATGCACCAATTTGTAAGTCGCTCTGGATAAGAGCGTCTGCTAAATGACTTAAATGTAATGTAAATGTAAATGTGTCCCCGGTTCGCCAGCACAGCCCAGTGAGGGCTATTCCACCTCGCCGCACTGGCCTGGCTACGGGGAGCATTCAGCCAGGTAGGGTTGGGCAGGCTCGGTGCTCGAGAGCTCCAGTGCGCCTTCACGGTCCGGTCTATCCGGTGCTACCTCCACGCACCAGCCCTCCGGTGGCAGCCCCCCGCACCAGGCTGTCTCTCTGTCTCCTTCCTACAGGTGCTCCCTCCAGTCCGGATCTGCCGGAGTCTCCCATCCATTCGGGACCCGTGGCTAGGGTCCCCAGTCCGAGATCGGCGGCAAGGGTCACTGCTCTTAAGAGGCCACGGAGGCGGGCTAAGAGGCGGACAAGGACTATGGTGGAGTGGAGTCCACGTCCCGCGCCAGCGCCGCCACCGCAGACAGACACCCACCCAGACCCTCCCCTATAGGTTCAGGTTTTGCGGCCGGAGTCCGCAACTTTGGGGGGGGTATGTCACGTTCTGACCTTAGTTCTTTTGTTATGTCTTTGTTTTAGTATGGTCAGGGAGTGAGTTGGGTGGGTTGTCTTTGTTAGCTTTTCTTTGATTTGCTATTTCTGTGTTTGGCCTGGTATGGTTCTCAGAGGCAGCTGTCAATCGTTGTCTCTGATTGAGAACCATAATTAGGTAGCCTGTTTTCTATTGTGTTGGGTGGGTGATTGTTTTCTGTTGTGTGTCTGCACCAGCCAGAACTGTTCTCGGTCATTTCTTTATTATTTTGTTATTTCAGTGTTCATTTAATAAATATGGACACATACCATGCTGCACCTTGTTCCTCACCTTCTTCCACCGACGACGACCGTTACAGGGGTGGGGAATGGAATTAATGGTATTTTTTATTTATATTTTTCTTCTTGGGGAGGGGGGGACTGTGGGAGAGGTCTCGAATGGTTGAGGGACAGCTATTGGGGAACTGTGTTGGATCTTGGAGGGTTCGGGTTCATGTTTTTTGGCCTGTTGGGAGACCTGTCAACGTGCCTTTGAGCAGGGCATTGACCCTGGATGCTTCTGTGTGTCGCTCTGAATGGGAGTTTGTTGGATGACTGGTATGATGTAGCTGTTTAGCGGCTTCGATGCTATTAGTATATTGTATGTTTCGGATATTCAATAAAGATTTTTTTTTTAAGTTATTGATTTCATGAACCTTATTTCTAAGGCCACATATAATAATATGGGCTATGTTCAGTCTTTTCCTGGGTAGCTTATTAGAGATAAACATATGAAAAGAGCAAAGCAAAATAAAAATATATACTTTCAGCTCTCCATTAATTGGTGTGTGTGAGGCGGTATTGAAGCTACAAACCCATAGGATTGGCTCTCTCATCCCTTCCAGGCTTCTGGGAGGGTGGACAATTAGCCTGTCATAGCAGATGTAAGCAATGTCCCAACGCACTCTAGGAGCTTTCATGGCTGGAATAAGTTCTTTCCTCTTCTGGCGCACAGCTTCAGGATAGTCCTCGTTGAGGAATATATACATTCCTCTCAAGTTCTTGGCTCTTTCCAGAACAGCTACCTTGTCCTTGAACCTCAGGAACTTGACCACTATCGGCCTAGGCCTGTCACCTGGGCTGGTGGTGGGTTTTCCAGTCCTGTAGGCAGGTTCCACCTCAATCTTCCGGTGTTCCATCAATTTCTCAGAGTTCATTTCCTTCACTTTGTCCTCTGACTCCATCTAGGTCCCAGAATCTCAGGATTTTGCAATTCCGTTGTTTTGCCTTGATTGTCCCTCGAGATGTATCCATCATTGTTATCATGGATTCACACACAGAACTGATGTCCTCTCTCAATGACTTACAGTTTGCCGACATCTTGCCGTTCTCCTGTTTCACCTCATCGAGCTGACCCTGGGTAGGTCACAGGGAAGATTGAACACAACAAACCGCAGGGATCTAGACAGCCACAAACCCGGGACAATCCGCAGTCCCAGCCACAATGTCTAACCACGTTGCGGGCCGTGTTCAAGCCCTCAACAAACCCTGCTAGCTTGATAGGCAGCTAGCCAGCAGCTAGGCTAGTTGCTATGCCAAATAGCTCCTCAGTCCTGGCCTTGGTTGGCAGGATCACTGAACAGAGTGTAGCAGTCCCAGCAACTGATGCCAAATGTGCCATGGGATCCAAACTAAAAAGTTAGCTTGCTACTAAGAAACTTTCCAATATACTTTCAAAACAAAAAATAAAAAATAATGGCACACAGAAGTCCCCACTTGAGATAACATTTTCCAGAAGAATAAGGAATAACTTCAAAATGTAAGTATAATGTTTATTTATTAACCAAATTATGTACAAACTTTCATATTAATTTTGAATTAAAAAATTGAGTAACTGTTGTTTATCAGCCCGTTGTCAAGTTAGCTAACATGTTGGATGTGATAGCTAGCTAGCAGGCGATCTCATTCTGCTTATTGGCTGTTTAAAGATGAACAACCTAACTAACTAATCATAGATTCAGCAATATGTCAATTGTGAAGATCCGTACAGTTTTAAAATCATGAAATGGTGAACTTGCTAGCCAGCTGAAGACATGTAACAAATTGTTTTCTTCCATTTGTTTTCAGGGACTGAAGTGGGCACCTGATCGCGTTTCACTCCATTGCATTGGCTCGGCAGGAGAAAACGGTCCTGCCGATTCATTTGGACGGAAGACATTTTAACAACATCTGATGAAAGACTTAGGAAATGCAGCTAGATGTGTTCTGTTCAATCTAGGCTTGCTAGCCAGCCGAGTTATTTGTTCATTCTGTTTTGCTAACTAGCTGCCTGCAGTGTCTGTTTACCTAACGTTAGCTAACTTTATCTTGCCACCTTCCCTTCCAATATTGTTTTGCACTATTGGGGTTGGTGTTACTAGTTAAAATTAGAGGCTAAGTTATTCTACTCTTACTTTAAACAACTTGACCAAGCCTGAAAAAATATGCAAAACTGTTAACAAAGCGATTGCACGTTAATAAGTCATTCCTAAATGAGGGACATTGTTGCGGCTTCAGCAACTTGAACCAGCACAGAAATTTGAGCAGTGAGGTTAATTTCTTCCCCCTTGTGTCTGCTTGTTCCAGGTTGAAGAACATCTCACCCTGACACCCTGCAGATGTAAAGAACTTGTCTGGAACCTGCCAGTCACCAGGATAATTACCATGTCTCAGGATATTATTTAGGAGTGTGCAATATCACAATGTTAGATAGAAATAGATTCACCCATGTTATCGTTTATCATCCAGATTTGTCAGGACAATTTAGGAAGCTCATTCTATAATACAGATGATTACAGTGATACAGTGATTTATGTCCCAGGGGATTGCACTGTGTGCAAGTCTTCAATTTAGACCACAATTAATTGAATTTGTCCTACTGTACCAAACAAGTGTATGAATGTTGGAGGTTAATCTCCCTGTCCCTCACTTGGGAATGACTTATTTTGTACAATGGACTGTGTTTTAAGTACTCATGCACAGATACAGGAAAAACAATAAAAAGGTTAACATTTATTAAAATTACAAATGTTGATGTCTCCACATGTTTCTGGTTTTGAGGCTTGGGCATCTGGTGACCGCAGATCATCTGGCTAATCCCATGTAAGGAGAGAAAGGCATCAACACTATTACAATGCTGTATTTATTTAATTGAATAGACACTCAGTGTCCAGTTTATTAGGTACAACCATCTAGTAACGGGTCGGACCCACCTTTGCCTCCAGAACAGCCTGAATCCTTCAGTATCAAGGGACCTAACATGTGCCAGAAAAGCATTCACCACACTCTTACACCACCGCCACCAACCTGTACCGTTGACACCAGGCAGGATGGGGCCATGGACTCCTGCTTCGTATGTCAAATTTGGACTCTGCCATCAGCATGACCAACAGGAAGTGGGATTTGTCAGACCAGGCAAAGTTTTTCCACTCCTCAATTGTCCTGTGTTGGTGATCGCTTGCCCACTGGAGCCACTTTTTCCTGTTTTAGGAGTGGAACCCGGTGTGGTTATCTGGTGCAATAGCCCATCCGTGACAAGGACCGATGAGTCGTGCGTTCCGAGATGCCGTTCTGCACACCACTGTTGTACTGCGCCGTTATTTGCCTGTTTGTGGACTGCCTGTTAGCTTGAACGATTCTTGCCATTCTCCTTCGACCGCTCATCAACGACTTGTTTTCCCCCACAGAACTGCCTCTGACTGGATGTGTTTTGTTTGTTGCACCATTCTTTGTAAAACCTAGACACAGGATGCCGGCCATTTCTGAGAAACTAGAAACCACGCGCCTGGCACAGATGATCATACCATGCTCAAATTCGCTTAGGTCACTCGTTTTGTCCATTCTAATGTTCAATCAAACAGTAATTGAATGCCTCGATGCCTGTCTGCTTTATATATCAAGCCACGGCTACGTGGCGTACCATTTTCATGAACAGGGTGGTGTGCCTAATAAACTGTACACTGAGTGTATATTCTTGTTTGATATCCATTTATATAATTATATTGGACATGTTATCCTTTATCACATGCCAGTATTTGTTTTGTATCCAATGCATTTAGCTTACATTAGGATGAAGTAGCCTAGGCCTTCTAATCTAGTTAGATTGCTTCATATCTCCTTTCAATATTAGTTATCAACATAACATGGTTTTATCTTAAACATCAGTGTCATTTAATAATATGCACAGGTGTGATAGTTGTATGAATTCATCAAAATGCAAGCCTACTCATTAGAGAAAAAATGAATTTCTTACGTAGTTGGGGTCTCAATTATTATTTTTTCTTTACTTTTTTTCCGATAACCGTACCACTCCCCTAATTGGAGTAAACTAACAAAAAACACTTAGGCCTCTACCTCTAGCTTACACACACTATATACATTTTACGGACACAATCTATTCTACATAAGTTATATTTAGTTTGTTTTTAGTCCTGTCCTCCTTCTACCCTCAACCTCTCCCATCTATTTCTGATGTCCATCCAGTTTGATTTCTCATGACCCACCTCAAGTTTTGAATCCGGCCTTGTTTTGCTTATCAGTTCATAAACAATGTACCATGGAATCGGTACATCGAATATCTCTTCCCAACTATTTTGCGATCGTTATGGCACAGCTGTCCATTTTTTTAGTCCTGAAATTAAACTGCTATATTTTTTTATTTATCCCAATTTCCTTTAACCCTCTTAGATATTATCCTGACCAATGTGCCCTCTAAATACACCTCTGCTGTCTTCAACCAGGATTTCAGCGATCACTGCCTCATTGCCTGCGTGCATAATGGGTCCGCGGTCAAACAACCACCCCTCATCACTGTCAAACGCTCCCTAAAACACTTCATCGAGCAGGCCTTTCTAATCGACCTGGCCCGAGTATCCTGGAAGGATATTGACCTCATCCCGTCAGTAGAGGATGCCTGGTTGCTCTTCAAAAGTGCTTTCCTCTCCATCTTAAAGAAGCATGCCCCATTCAACAAATGTAGAACTAAGAACAGATATCGCCCTTGGTTCAACCCAGATTTGACCAGCACAAAAATAACATGTGGTGTTTTGCATTGGCATCGAATAGCCCCTGCTATATGCAACTTTTCAGGGAAGTCGGGAACAAATATACTCAGTCAGCTAGGAAAGCTAAGGCTAGCATTTTCAAACAGAAATTTGCTTCCTGTAGCACTAAATCCAAAAACTGTTGGGACACTGTAAAGTCCATTGAGAATAAGTGCACCTCCTCCCAGCTGCCCACTGCACTGAGGATATGAAACACTGTCACCACTGATAAATCCACAATAATCGATATTTTCAATAAGTATTTTTCTACGGCTGGCCATGCTTTCCACCTGGCTACCCCTACCCCGGCCAACATCTCAGCACCCCCTGCAACTTGCCCAAGCCTCCCCCCCGCTTCTCCTTCACCCAAAGCTGATGTTCTGAAAGAGCTGCAAAATCTGGATCCCTACGAATCAGCTGGGCTAGACAATCTGGACCTTCGCCTTCTAAAATGATCCGCCAAAATTGTTTTGTATTTTCTGAGATCCCCCAAAGATTGGAAAGCTGCCTCGGTCATCCCCCTCTTCAAAGGGGGAGACACTCTATACCCAAACTGTTATAGACCTATGTCCATCCTGCCCTGCCTTTCTTAAATCTTTGAAAGCCAAGTTAATAAACAGATCACAGACCATTTTGAATCCCACCGTACCTTTCTCCACTATGCAATCTGGTTTCCGAGCTGGTCATGGATGCACCTCAGCCACGCTCAAGGTCCTAAATAATATCATAACCGCCATCGATAAAAGACAGTACTCTGCAGCCGTCTTCATTGACCAGGCCAAGGCTTTCAACTCTGTCAATCACCGCATTCTTATCGGCAGACTCAATAGCCTTGGCTTCTCAAATGACTGCCTTGCGTGGTTCACCAACTACTTCTCAGACAGAGTTCAGTGTGTCAAATCGGAGGGATTGTTGTTTGAACCTCTGGCAGTCTCTATGGGTGTGCCACAGGGTTCAATTCTCGGGCCAACTCTTATCTCTGTATATATCAATGATATGCTCTTGCTGCTGGTGATTCTCTGATCCACCTCTACACAGACGACACCATTCCGCTTACTTCTGGCCCTTCTTTGGACACTGTATTAACAAACCTCCAGATGAGCTTCAATTCAATACAACTCTCCTTCTGTGGCCTCCAACTGCTCTTAAATGCAAGTAAAACTAAATGCATGCTCTTCAACCCATCGCTGCCCGCACCTGCCCGCCCTTCTAGCATCACTACTCTGGATGGTTCTGACTTAGAATATGTGGACAACTACAAATACCTAGGTGTCTGGCTAGACTGTAAACTCTCCTTCCAGACGCACATTAAGCATCTTCAATCCAAAAGTAAATCTAGAATTGGCTTCCTATTTCACAACAAAACCTCCTTCACTCATGCTGCCAAACATACCCTCGTAAAACTGACTATCCTACCGATCCTTGACTTTTGCGATGTCATTTTCAAAATAGCCTCCCAACACTCTACTCAGCAAATTGGATGCAGTCTATCACAATGCCATACGTTTTGTCACCAAAGCCCCACATACTATCCACTTCTGCGACCTGTATGCTCTCGTTGGCTGGCCCTTGCCAAACCCACTGGCTCCAGGTCATCTATAAATCTTTGCTAGGTAAAGCCCGTCATCTCAGCTCACTGGTCACCATAGCAACACACACCCATAGCATGCGCTCCAGCAGGTATATCTCACTGGTCATCCCCAAAGCCAACACTTACTTTTGCCACCTTTCCTTCCAGTTCTCTGCTGCCAATGACTGGAACGAATTGCAAAAATCTCTGAAGCTGGAGTCTTATATCTCCCTCTCTAACTTTAAGCATCAGCTGTCAGCAGCTTACCGATCACTGTACCTGTGCACAGCCAATCTGTAAATAGCACACCCAACTACCTCATCCCCATATTTTTACTTACCCTCTTGCTCTTTTTCACACCAGTATCTCTACTTGCACATCATCATCTGCACATCTATCATTCCAGTATTAATGCTACGTTTGAATTGTTTTGCTTCTATGGCCTATTCATTGCCTACCTCCCTACTCTTCTACATTTACACACACTGTACATAGATTTTTCTTCTTTTCTATTGTGTTATTGACTGTACGTTTGTTATGTGTAACTCTGTGTTGTTGTTTTTGTCGCACTGCTTTGCTTTATCTTGGCCAGATAGCAGTTGTAAATGAGAGCATGTTCTCAACTGGCCTCCCTGGTTAAATAAAGGTGACATTTAAAACATTTCAAAATATAAAACATGTTGGTCTTTAATGCAGGGCCTACAGACAACTTACTATTGAGAGTAAGGATAGTACAATACACCAGGTGCAATTTAAAATATGGTTGGGCATCAGCAGTTTCTCTCATATCAGTTTCTGACAGTCACTCAATTAGTCATGTCAACTAAAATGTTTAGATTGGTAGTTAGGCCATATTCACACTACGAGAGATGAAGGAGAGTCTGAGGAGTGGAATGGCGAAAGAGATATCTACTTTTGAATTTACATTCAATCGTTGCCTTACCTTTCGTTGTGGCTGGCAATGCAACATTCTTGGTCCACAGCTCAAATTTTTATCAATATCATAGAAGACATTGTATGAGGTAAAAGCAAATAGAGACTGAAAACATTGATAATTCCCTTGGGAGTTGCTTCTTGCCTGGTGGCTCAATACAGTCAAGCAAAGAAAAACATTTTTAGATTTTAAACTACGGTGACAATCTCAGAATGCAACAGGCTGTTACTACAATTACAGGTAATTCCATAAAACAAGTTTCAAATATAAGTAAAATGTCTGTACATTTCAGCTTTTTTTTTAAATTGCTCTGCTATTACAATTTTTACTGGAAGAGTGTTGGCTTAACGAAACAATTCTGTTTACACTTTGCTGCTTAAAGGGGGGCAACTGTCGGGCGAGTGTTGTGCGAGGTAGCGGTCCAGCTAAATTAATTAATCATGGCCGAATACCGACCGGGCATGCAGGGAACGTGCCCAGGGGCCTTGACCTCCAGTGGGCCCCGATTGATTGTGTTAGTCATTCAGATATGATATAACATGGCATTAGTCATTACAAAATGTGTAGAATTGCAGGTAGTGCAAATTTGTAATTGCAATTTTTTTTCTCTCTGCCCTGTGGCAAAATGAGTAGGAGAGCATAAAAATTGCTTTAAAACTGCAACATTTTCTCTACGCCCCATGGCAAAACGTGTAGAATTGCAGGAAATTAACCTTGAAAAAAATACATTTCTCTCCACCATCAAGAGGGGGGCCACTAAAATCTTTTGCCGCAAGGTGGGGGGCCTAAAAGCTCTAGCCCAAAAGGCTATAGCCGGCCATGGGAGAACCCTTTAAAGAACCCTTTTTGGTTCCAGGAAGTACCCTTTTGGGTTAGATGTAGAACTCTTTCCACAGAGGGTTCTACATGGAACCCAAAAGGGTTCTACCTGGAACCATAAAGGGTTATCCTATGGGGACAGCCAAATAACCTTTTTGGAAACCCTTTTTTCTAAGAATGTATTCCTAGAACTATGTAGTACCTAAATTTAGTAGCTCACTGCTGCTATTAAGCACATCAATCCACACATTCCTTCCACTGGCTTGTGGGAAAACAGCCTGACAAACACAGCAGAATGTGATAAGCTTTTCCAGTTCTTTCCTGTCTTGACCTTTGAGTTGTGATGCAGGTGAATTGAGTGTAGGGCTCCCAGATATTGCTATGTTGGGTAACCCCCATTCCAAGACTGGAAGGAGGAAGGGTGGATGCATTTTTTATGTAGGAAACTTTACTGCTTTCCTTGCTGTTGCGACTTGGTGGCAGCCAGGTGACTTGAGCGTGTATGATCTGGCAGATGGACTGTGTATGTCATTTGTTTGGTGTGACATTAGCCTACTCCCGTTCCACCTAGAGTTATTGTTTTTCTTGGAGGATCTTGGCTCGCTCCAGTTGGCCACGTTTCTTTCCACGGAATTACTCATTATCAACAGATTAAGATCACTGTAAGTTTCCTAATGAGCCTATCAAAGAAAAAATGGTTGATCCCAGGGGCTGAGACAGAATGCCATCCACATGACCACATCTCTGTCTTCTTTCTTATTTTGATCTGCTGAAAATGGTTGTTTTTGTTTAGGGGTTGAGGAGATTCTGGGCTAAACTCACTCTGACATCCATTATTGGCATGGTTTAATGTAAATGTTCATAATAAATGTAATATCTGCTATTCCTGCTCTCTTTCTCTCTAAGCCTAAAAGAGGGATGAGTGCTAGGCTAACAAAAAGATAGCGGGGTAGCTAGCTACCGTCATTTACTGTCACACACTAAACCCTTAGACACTGCCTTATCTCACCACCAGCTCATAGCCTTCAACAGCTGGAAAAACACACACCAACCGAAAAACAACCAAGGCTAAAGCTTACGTGACATTGTGGCCTATTCTGGCTGAGCCCTTGCTGCCGTCATCACGCCGTCAGTGGTGTGTGTGTGTGTGTGTGAGCGTATGGTTTCTTTATTGTTTGGGTGGCTGGTGTGTGTAGTGTAGTGTGACCTGCCCTGTCTCTTATCTCCCTGCCTTGTGCCCCCTTATCCACCATGCAGCCAACTCCACTCATCTCTCTCTGTACACATGGGTTTGAAACACGGCCCCTGAAGGCTCACCCTTCCTCTTTCAACTTCCTTAAATGACTGACACAGATACAGACACACACACACGCCTCTGAGCAGTGTGGTCATTAGGCTCATAGCCTCTGACACACACTGTGCCTCTGTTGGACAGCCACTTGATGCTTGAGACCATGAATGAGAGAGACGTGTGTGTGTGTGTGTGTGTGTGTGTGTGTGTGTGTGTGTGTGTGTGTGTGTGTGTGTGTGTGTGTGTGTGTGTGTGTGTGTGTGTGTGTGTGTGTGTGTGTGTGTGTGTGTGTGTGTGTGTGTGTGTGTGTGTGTGTGTGTGTGTACAGAGATGAGATAAGTGGGCCGCAGGGTGGAGGGGTCAGAGCTTCTTTGAGAATTCTTTGAGAATTGAACCCTTATTGTTCTGACAGAACCTAGGGCCTATGACACAGCGCGCGCACACACACGTTTTCATGTACATGTATACATACTCAATTGTCCAGATTCTCAGCTTTTGAAACATCATGATTCTGGTTCCTTTTCCTCTTTTCAAACCGTGGCCAGTCAGACATCGTTGAGTGCTGTGGTCTTGGTCTCATGGTAATCTGTGTTATAGTTGTGTTGCGTTCTCTTACGGTCTCCTGCGTCTCTCTCTGCAGGCTAATATTGGTCAGATGGACTCAGCCAAGGACATGTGGAAGATGATCGTTGGAAACCTCGCCCTCATCCAGGTAAGGAACACTCTATGAAAGAAAAGGAGAGCCGCTGTCTTCATCATTATACCTTGATGAATACAGCCTGTCTGTCGAAACGTTGATCATTAGGTTATTAAATGATTGCATCTGAGCTCCTAAAGTGTGCGGCTCTCCTTTTCTTTTTCAAGTGTTCTACTCCGCTAGCCAGCCTAAACAGGTGTGCGTGTCTTTTGCACATGGAACACTCTATAACATCCCACCACACCTGCATGGAAAACTGTGAAACAGAAAACCATTCAACACATTCTGAAACAAAACATGTGCATGGAATGATGGAACACCGACATAAAAAAATCACAAAATAAGTCCAATCACGGTGTGTCCTGGTAAGGTGACATTTTGTTACCAGAACTGGACACAGTCAGATGTACAAGTGCTCTTATGTGTAATATTGGACTGGTTCCTGGAAGCCCCCTAACCCCAGAACTTTGGATCCCTGTCAGTCACATAACCTGCTAGAGGGAGTCACTGTGTGCTGGGTCAGCTCACCAGGGGATTACAGTACTCACTCACACACACACACACACACACACACACACACACACACACACACACACACACACACACACACACACACACACACACACACACTAAGCCTCCTCAGGTCAAGGAGACCTTTACTACAGTGACACACACGTACAGTATAGTTTACAGTACCCCTTCTCTTTCTGCCTTCTCCCAGGTCCAGGCCACGGTAGTAGGGTTCCTGGCGTCCATCGCCGCGGTGATCTTTGGCTGGATCCCAGAAGGGAACTTTAGACTGGGACATGCTATCCTGTTGTGTGCCTCCAGTGTGGCAACTGCATTCATCGCTTCTCTGATACTAGGTACCACTAGAAGAATAACTATATAAATAGTACTGTAAACATTTTTCAGACTGTAATTGTTCATATGCACATAGTAACGATTTAACCTCTCTAGGGTAAGTGGAATGCTAACGTCCCACCTAACCAACATCCAGTGAAAGTGCAGGGCGCCAAATTCAAACAACAGAAATCTCATAATTAAAATTCCTCAAACATACATGTATTATACACCATTTTAAAGATAAACTTGTTGTTAATCCCACCACAGTGTCAGATTTCAAAAAGGCTTTACGACAAAAGCATACCATGCGATTATGTTAGGTCAGTACCTTGTCACAAAAAAACACAGCCATTTTTCCAGCCAAAGAGAGGAGTCACAAAAAGCAGAAATAGAGAAAATTAATCCCTAACCTTTGATGATCTTCATCAGATGGCACTCATAGGACTTCATGTTACACAATACATGTATGTTTTGTTCGATAAAGTTCATATTTATATCCAAAAATCTCTGTTTACATTGGCTCATTGTTATGTTTTGCCTCCAAAACATCCTGTGAAAGATGTCAATTTACAGAAATACTCATCATAAATGTTGATGAAAATACAACTGTTATGCATGGAATTAAATATATACTTCCCCTTAATGCAACTGCTGTGTCAGATTTCAAAAAAGCTTTATGGAAAAAGCACACCATGGAATAACCTGAGTACAGCGCTCAGAGACCAAAACAAGCAATACAGATACCCGCCATGTTATGGAGTCAACAAAAGTCAGAAATAGCATTATAAATATTCACTTACCTTTGATGATCTTCATCAGAATGCACTCCCAGGAATCCCAGTTCCACAATAAATGTTAGTTTTGTTCGATAAAGTCCTTAATTTATGTCCAAATACCTCCTTTTTGTTCGTGTATTTAGTACAGTAATCCAAATGCGCAGGCACTAGGTCCAGACAAAGTCAAAAAAGTTATATTACAGTTCGTAGAAACATGTCAAACGATGTATTTAATCAATCTTTAGGATGTTTTTATCATAAATCTTCAATAATGTTTCAACCGGAGAATTCCTTTGTCTTTAAAAATGAAAGGGAATGGACACACGCCTGACTGAACACATGTCCTTCTGGCAGATCCTTGACTCAATCAGCTCTCATTCTCTCCCACTTCACAGTAGAAACCTGAAACAAGGTTCTAAAGACTGTTGACATCTAGTGGAAGCCTTAGGAAGTGCAATATGACCCCACAGACACTGTATATTGGATAGGCTAAGACTTGAAAACCTACAAACCTCAGATTTCCCACTTCCTGGTTGGATTTTTTCTCCTGCCATATGAGTTCTGTTATACTCACAGACATCATTCAAACAGTTTTAGAAACTTCAGAGTGTTTTCTATCTAAATTGACTAATAATATGCATATCCTAGCATCTGGGCCTGTGTAGCAGGCAGTTTACTCTGGGCACGCTTTTCATCCAGACGTGAAAATACTGCCCCCTACCCCAAATAAGTTAACACTGATTAAACTGTGATCAAATCAACATGTTACATATTTCCATAAAGCTGATTATGATTGGTGTGTTTAACATTAAGCCCCTCCTTCTGTCTGCAGGGATCATTATGATTGGTGTAATCATCGCATCCAGGAAGGTGGGCATCAACCCTGACAATGTGGCCACGCCCATCGCTGCCAGTCTGGGAGATCTGATCACCCTCTCTCTGCTGGCTGGCATCAGCACAGGACTGTACAAGGAGCTGGGTACGCGCGCACACACACACACGCACGCACGCACGCACGCACACACAGACGGACACTTGAGATCACAGAACTAAATAGAACACATGCTTGAGATACAGACACACTCAGACACACTTATCACTCACATACACACATCTCACCAACACCCACTCTGCGTTATACTTATCTGTCTCACCCCAGGGTGTGAGTGTGGCTGAGTATCTGATCAGCCTTTTCAGGCAGTAAAAGTCCCAATGGAAACACTTTAACTCGACCCTTCCTGGCTTGACACTAATAGAAGGGATCTTATTTTAACATAGGCCTACTTGAGGTTTGATTCCACCACTAACCTCACAGTGGTACGGAATGTGTGTATGTCTGAGTGTGTGACCCCACAACTATGCCATCTACTGTTAGTTCAGTGACCTCACCATCACATATAAAAAGATGGAAACACTCATGTTGGAAAAGTAATAACACATTTCCTATTCACAAACAGCGTTGTGTACCATGCGTTGGTACCGTTTTTATATTGAGCTGATGAAGTGTGTGTGTGTATAGCGTAACAAGGATGCTGACTCCTGTGTGTGTTTTCTTACAGAGTTTAACGACTATGCCAACCCGTTGGTGTGTGCTGTGTTTGTGGCGCTGACCCCTCTGTGGGTGCTGATCGCTCGGAGGATCCCCTCCACCAGAGAGGTGCTCTACTCAGGCTGGGAACCTGTCATCATTGCCATGGCAATCAGCAGGTGCAAGACCTATGTCCCTCCTCTCTCTCACCTGTGTCTCACCTTCCTCTCATCTATGTCACTGTTCTCTTACCTGTCTCACCTTACTCTCATCTAAGTCACTCTTCTCCTACCTGTTTCACCTCTCTCTCATCTGTGTCTCTGTTCTCCTACATGTTTCACTTCCTCTCATCTGAGTCACTGTTCTCCTACCTGTTTCACCTACCTCTCATCTCTCACCTGTGTCTGTCTTGTGTTTCACCTCCCTTCCTCTGTGCTCTCCTCAGTGTTGGGGGTCTGATCCTAGATAAGACCGTGTCCAACCCCAACTTCGCTGGCATGGCTGTCTTCACTCCTGTTATCAACGGTGAGACTCTCTCCTGGCACTGAATACTCTGCACACAACCACTGATACACAACCACTTATACACAACCACTGATACACAACCACTGATACAGTGAATTTGGAAAGTATTTAGACCCCTTGACTTTTTCCACATTTTGTTATGTTACATCCTTACTCTAAAATGTATTTAAAAAATAATAATCCTCATCAATCTACAGACAATACCCCATAATGACAAAGCAAAAGAAACGGTTTCTAGAATTTTTTTCAAAAGAAAAAAAAACTGATATGACATTTACATAAGTGTTCAGAACCTTTACTCAGTACGTTGTTGAAGCACCTTTGGCAGCGATTGCAGCCTCGAGTCTTCTTGGGTATGACGCTACATGCTTGGCAAACCTGTATTTGGGGAGTTTCTCCTATTCTTCTCTGCAGATCCTGTCAAGCTCTGTCAGGTTGGATGGGGAGCGTCGCTGCACATGTATTTTCAGGTCTCTCCAGAGATGTTCGATCGGGTTCATGTCCGGGCTTTGGCTGGGCCACTCATGGACATTCTGAAAATTGTCCAGAAGCCACTCCTGTGTTGTCTTGGCTGTGTGCTTTGGGTCGTTTTTCTTCTTGAAGCTGAACCTTCCCCCCAGTCTGAGGTCCTTAGTGCTCTGGAGCAGGTTTTCATCAAGGATGTTTTTATTTGACCTTTATTTACTGTAACAAGTCAGGCAAGTCAGTTTTAAGAACAAATTCTTATGTAAAATGACGGACTACCAAAAGGCAAAAGCCTCCTGTGGGGATGGGGGCTGGGATTAAAAATAAATTAAATTAAAATATAGGACAAAACACACATCACTACAAGAGAGACAACACAACACTTCATAAAGAGAGACCTAAGACAACAACATAGCATGTTTTAGAGGTGTTCAGAACAAGGTTAAGGGCAGAGAAAGCTTGTTGGACACTAAAAAAGTTTTGTTGTAGAGCGTTTAACACAACATCCGGGGAGGGGCCAGCTGAGTATAAGACTGTATCATCTTAAGGGGTCTGAATACTTTCCCGAATGCGCACTGTACACTATGTCTGTCTCATATGTGTGCTGTATTGTGTGTATGCCAGGTGTGGGAGGTAACCTGGTAGCGGTGCAGGCCAGTAGAATCTCCACCTATCTGCACATGAATGGTATCCCCATGGGAGACCCTGACCCCAACCCCAGGAAATGCCCCACCCCCTGCACTTCCTTCTTTGGTTCCAGTGAGTATTGATTAGTTTCATAAAAAGGTACAATATTGACTGATATTGACTTAATTGATTTCTCTCTCTTTCCCAGATGTCAACTCTCGTTCAGCACGGGTGCTCTTCCTCCTGGTTGCTCCAGGTCACCTGGTCTTCCTCTACACCATCAACTCCATGCAGGGAGGACACACCACACTAACATCCATCTTCATAGCCTTCTACATGGCTGCTGCATTACTGCAGGTACACACACACACACTCACACCCCCACACACCTTAACCCCCCCTCACCACTCACCGTCTCTGTCTCTAGGTGTTGATCCTGTTGTACCTGGCTGACTGGATGGTCCACTGGATGTGGAGTAGGGGGATGAACCCTGATAACTTCTCTATTCCTTACTTGACGGCCCTGGGAGATCTGCTGGGGACCGGCTTCCTGGCCCTCTGCTTCCATGTCCTCTGGCTCATTGGAGACAGAGACACTGACGTGGGAGACTGAACACACACCTGGACAGCATACATACATAGCATCAATTCGGGCTCACCGGAAACAACCTGAACAACTGAACTGTACAGTATCTCCCTCTGGACATCGGAACAACTGAATCACTTTCAGACCCAGACCTCAACCCTAACCCCTTGACCTCCAATCTCCCCCCAAACCCCTCCCCCTGGGTCACAGACTATGCCATTTTTTCTTTATTTGACTAAATAAGAGTTTTACTACTATTGTTTTTATTGTTATTATGATGACGATGATTATGATTATTATTGTTAATATTGAATTTGATAAGAATCTATATCTGTTTTACCATTGGGTGGGTGAATCCTCATTATTTTCAATGGGGACATTCTCCCTTGGGCCAGTCACATTGGCAGCATTTGTAAAGATGAGCTCGATCTTAAAGACTTGAAATGAAGACAGACAGACAGCAAAAAAACCTCACACAAGCCTAGAATGCTTAATCACCAAGTGCTATACGTATAAAGAGATGAATACATTTTTAAGGGACCCTTCCAATTTGCCTTGCCTTGAGAGTAGTGATTCAGTGGGGGCAGCTCCACAGGGGCCCGGACCAGAATGTAGAGACCTGAATCCGCTTAGGTAACAACCCCCCAACCCTGTTAAAGGATGACTGAACACTAACCTGAAAAGAAACAGGAAGATTTAAGTTGCCCTTAAGCACAGATCTAGAATCAGTTTACCCTCTCCAAATCCTAACCTTAACCATTGGGGAGGGATGAAAACATAACTGACCCTGTATCAGTGGTAAGAGGCAACCTCAACCTAGTTCATGGACATAGGTCCTGCCAGTTGGTACAGTCAGGTGCTACATTATGTTTCATAGGTCACCAAGGAGGTGCCAGATCATACTGTCAGGTACCACATTATGTTTCATAGGTCACCAAGGAGGTGCCAGATCAGACGGTCCGGTGCCACATTATGCTTCATAGGTCACCAAGGAGGTGCCAGATCGTACGGTCAGGTGCTACATTATGTTTCATAGGTCACCAAGGAGGTGCCAGATCATACGGTCCGGTGCCACATTATGTTTCATAGGTCACCAAGGAGGTGCCAGATCAGACGGTCAGGTGCCACATTATGCTTCATAGGTCACCAAGGAGGTGCCAGATCATACGGTCAGGTGCCACATTATGTTTCATAGGTCACCAAGGAGGTGCCAGATCGTACGGTCAGGTGCCTCATTATGTTTCATAGGTCACCAAGGAGGTGCCAGATCAGACGGTCAGGTGCCACATTATGTTTCATAGGTCACCAAGGAGGTGCCAGATCATACTGTCAGGTACCACATTATGTTTCATAGGTCACCAAGGAGGTGCCAGATCGTACGGTCAGGTGCCTCATTATGTTTCATAGGTCACCAAGGAGGTGCCAGATCAGACGGTCAGGTGCCACATTATGCTTCATAGGTCACCAAGGAGGTGCCAGATCATACGGTCAGGTGCCTCATTATGTTTCATAGGTCACCAAGGAGGTGCCAGATCATACGGTCCGGTGCCACATTATGCTTCATAGGTCACCAAGGAGGTGCCAGATCATACGGTCAGGTGCCACATTATGCTTCATAGATCACCACCAAGGAGGTGCCAGACCGTACGGTGCCACATTATGTTTCACACTCAGTTGGAGGGTTGTTTTTTAAATTAAAGTCAACCCCAATTCATGCCAAACATGTCCTTAGTGGTCCTTGAGGCCTCAATGCTCAATAGCAAGGTTTCAACACCTCCTTGTTGTCCCCTGGTCCCCTGAATCCTCCTAAAGGGCTACGATTGTGACATTTCTTTAATTACATTTGTTTATTCTTTGTTTTCACACAAACACTTAGACAGAAAGTGTTTGGACTTCATTAGTTAGTGAGGAAAGACAGGATGTTGAGGGAGGAATTGTCAAACCAATATTGCCTGCTTAGGAATATCATGCAAACATCTTGCTCGCTCTTTCTGTCTCTCGCTCTCTCAAGCTTTCTCAAATGGTTCAAACAATATCAGCGATCTTCTTGAGTTGAAGCAACTCAAGGCCTGTCCATGCTGACTACCACACTTCCTTAATGTCTGTTGTGCATTGTACATACGCACTGTGCAGCTGACCTACAATATCTGCCACAGACGCCATGCTTCAAAATGGCCTCCTATCCTACCCACATTAACATACTGTCAGTATAGACACTCTAATTCTCGTAAGCAGCAGAGCCCAGCTTGATGGTGAAATGCATGTGTTATCATCTGATGCTTTGTTATCTGGTGTTCAATTTATATGTTGTTTTAAGGGGCCAGCAGAGTGCATGTGCAGGGCACATAACATGAATATTCAAAACGTGTGCATTATGAGTTAAGTTTCCTTCTCTTTAAAAGATAATGTATCCTTCTTAGGTTTGACACAATTTACAAAGTGGAAGTTGTGTCCGTTATTAGATGTATTCTTTAAGTTCATAATTTTTCTTAATCCTTCTGTGATCTTATGTGTTAGAGAATGATTATGTCATGTTTATGATTGAGAGCCCCAGTGGGGTTAAGTGTCACTGTTGGAAAGTACTGTAATATACACACACAGGCACCAGAGGGCAACATTGTCATATGAGTGAATGTGAGACAGTGCTGATAGTGATAGTGGCTGTTCACTATTAGCTTCATCTAGATTATAGAACCTGTATCCAAGATTCTAATGTAGAACCTGCATTTTCTAGATTCTAGAATTTGTATTTTCTTGATTCTATAATCTGTGTCCATGATAGAATTACATACCTTCTGGATTCTAGAGCCTGTATCCAAAATTATATTCTAAAACCTGTATTCTTGAGGCGGAACCCTGAATCTAGAACCTGGGTTCTCTCTGCTGTCTTACTGAACCTGTGCCAGCGTTCTGCCCCAGTACGGATAAGAGGTTGTGAATACTTCTTCAGGGGAAGGAATGCTTTTTCTATTTATTTTTAGATGCACACAAAGCAAATTGTATATACTATATTTATTCTATAAATAAGGTGTTTATTTTTCATTTAATTTTGTCTCTGTTCTGTCGCTGTTTTTGTAATTGTTTCTCATTTAATTTTTTTGTTCATCCTTTTTTGGGTTGTATCCAGCCAGTAGAGCTTCAGCGCTGCCGCGGTAGATTAGCGCCTAGGCTAACAAACAGTGTGGGTGCCTAATATCTGATGAACCTCACACAACTTACATCCCCTGCCCTCGGGCAGGGACCCAAACATAGAAGGCCTTAACCTATCAGGAACCAAGCTCAACACATAGTAACCAATCAGGAGCTAGGCTCACCACAGAGTAGAATCTCTCTAATTAGCTTTTATTAATAACTGACATACCTTGATTTGATGTTGTAATGTAATGAATGAATAAATAATCTATGAGAGAGGCTGCATGGTTGCAATGGTTGCAGTGTTTGGGAATCACTAAGGACAGAACCTTCAATTGAGAACATAAATGAATAGATGGATATTGTAAACAGAAGGCTCTGACTAGAACAGACTAGTGGTCAGACAACAGAGGTATAACGGATGGATCATTTCTCAATAACCACATTCCTCAACCCTCACCTCCCAGACACACACACACACTACTAGCACAAAATGTCCATACAGATATATTGGTTACACACACAAACACACACTTAATCTGGAACTGTGTGCTCCCCCTGCTGTCCCCCTCTCTAACCCTGTAACTGTAGTGGGGTTCACAATCTGCAGGACTTTATAAATTGCTGGAAATAAAGGACTATATTATTTTGTACCACTCTTCTGTATTGCTGTAGTCTTCTGTGAGTCACTCGGTGTGTGATTGTATGGGGGGCTATACCTGAATTAAGAGAACCTAAGAGCTGGACGTCAAGTGTGTGTGTGTGTGTCAGGTGCGGTTATGCCTTTCTGAGGATAGAATGTATCATGGATATGGGGCAATGAGTGGCCTTGCTCAGATATCATACAAAGGTCAGAGTAGCTTTATACCTCTCTCTTTCGCTGACACACTCACGTTTGGTGCTTTCAGCTGTTTCTCAAACAAAGACACACACATTCACCCTGAGTCCTGGTTCTCACAGTCATATGAGATAGAAATGTCTGAGCTCTGAGCTCATATTGAGCACTAAGTACAATGTAGCAGCTGAATGTTGTGAAGACACCTGTTGTGAGTCCCTATAATCAACCACAGTAGATATGCATTTGTATAGAGAAGAAAAACACATAGTATCCTACTATATGCACATTTTATGATGTTTTATTAATTAATGTATTAATTGTCCTCTACAATAACTGCAATAATTAGAATGTTACATGTTTATAAATCAGGTCTCCAGGGTCCCTCATGTGAAAAGATGTGTCCATCTCAATGAGAAATTTGATAAATAATGAATAGAGTATAAAGTACTGTACCTGATGTAGAGTAAGCAGTGTATCTAAGGTACAATCAGAAGACATACATACACAGTCATCACACTAGTGTGCTCCTCTACAAAGCTTTAAACTAAACTAACAAAATATGTCAAATGACACAGAAAGACAAAAACATAATACATAGCTAATCAAACTTGTCCCATTAGTATAAATATGAATATATAAATGTGCATAAATAATCATGATTGTGTCATAAGTGCCATGTTAGTAACAAACACAACAGAATAGATATACAGATGTGAAAGTCTAAATCTGCTGTGTACATATAGCAGTACACAGACAGAGACTGTTATAGCCGCAGAGCAACAGAGATGAACCTGTAGTATCTTCCTCTCATATAAACAGTCATAGCTAGGCCTACTCCTGAGGAAGTGGTATATGCCGAAGACGTTGATGTCGATTAAAGCAGCCCCCCGCACCTCTCTGATTCAGAGGGGTTGGGTTAAATGTGGAAGAAACATTTCAGTTGAATGCATCCCGTTGGACAACTGACGAGGTACCCCCCTTTACCTTTCCCTTTATAAGAGGACGTGGTATACAAGAGGACGTGGTATTGTAGCATAATCAGAAGGAGGTTTAGGAGTGTACTGTAGCTGTAAACCAGTTATGTAGTGTTCATGGAGGGGAGTTGGGGAGAAGAGAGGGTTGTGTGTTGCCTAAACAGATGAGCAGGGGGGTTGGCGGTGCTTGAGGGTCTCTGGCTTGTAGACACAGATACTCGTGCCTCTCCACCTACACCGCCACCTTCCCCTCCCACCCCTACCCCATCTCGCAGCAGCTCATTGGACGAAAGCTGGGCACAGAAGGAATTGACCACCTGCAGCACATGGGATGGGCTATGTCCACTCTTTCTGCAGACATCCAGAGTGTCCATCAGCATCTTCCCCAGAGACCTATGAGAGACACCCTGCCCAGAGAGAATGAGAGAGAAATGCCAGGGTGGGAAAGGCTCGACTCATACACCGGTCTTTACACACACTATACCACTAGGTGGCACTACAAAACTAGAAAGGCTGGTATAACAAACAATCAGAATGTTCCGAGGACTTGTGTGTTTACTGTTCTTGCTTGTGTATACAGTATATGTGTACCTTGATGCGTAGCTGCAGTAGCAGTGTTAGTGTGTCTGTCAGTTTCTCTTCCAAGAGTGACAGACGTACTCTCTCGGTCTCCACCATCTGAACCTCCAACCTCAACCCCTCCACCTCCTCATGCCTCTGACAGTGCGCGTGTGCGAGAGAGAGAGCGAGAGAGTGAGAGCGAGAGAATGGTAATATTGTAAATCTCCAAAGTAAGCTTTGGCAGTATATGTACATTTTGACATCATGCAAATAAAGCAAATTGAATGGAAATTAATTGAGAGAGAGAGAGAAAAAGCAGAAGTCAGTCAATGAAGAAATAATATTTATACAATAAAAAAAATGGATAGTGAACTGTGCCAGACAGGCTTCCATTAGTCTGCTTGAATAGAGCTAAAACAGTATTAGTTGTATCTAAAGTACTCTCACAGACACCATCTGCTAAATACTTCAGATATGGTAAACAAGGAAATGTATCTATAACTGCCTCCCACTGGCTACTAGTTCTCTACATGTTCCAGAATCAATTCCAAGTCTTACTTTTTTTCTTTCTCTTTGGAGGGAGCTAAATAAAAATGGAATTGGCCCTAAGAACCCCTCTAGTTCTCTCTCACCTTCTCTAACTCGGTCTCCCTCTCCTCCTGATAAGTGTGACCTCTGCGACCCCACCCCCTGGGGATCATGAGGAGGTCATTGGAGATGTCATGGAGATTGTTCTGGTTGTCAAGGAGGAGGTTCTGGGAGAGTAGCAAGTGGTGGGCTGTTGTATTCTGACACCTGGAGAGGAGAAGAGAGTCAGCTACAGGTGTGTGTGTATGTGTGTGTGTGTGTGTGTGTGTGTGTGTGTGTGTGTGTGTGTGTGTGTGTGTGTGTGTGTGTGTGTGTGTGTGTGTGTGTGTGTGTGTGTGTGCACTCACCCTTTACCACAGTTGTGCAGTCTGTTGATGAGCCTTTTCACCTCCAAAAGGCAGCACTGTCCTTCCTCCCTCTCCTCCTTCCTCTCCCTCTCTTCCTCTTCCTCGTCCGAGGCAGCTCTCCCCTCCACCGCTCGCTGGAGGCAGGTGTCGTCCATGGGCTCTCGAGGCGGTGAGGCGTGGCTTCCTCTGCAGGTGCACTGTGATCTGAGAGGTCAAAGGTTAGGCACAGTATGAGTCAAATCAAATCAAAGTTTATTTGTCACATGCACAGAATACCTTACAGTGAAATGCTTACTTACAGGCTCTAACCAATAGTGCGAAAGAAAAAGGTGTGTGTGTGTGTGTGTAGGTAAGTAAAGAAATAAAACAACAGTGAAAAGACATTTGAAAATAACAGTAGCATGGCTATATACAGACACCGGTTAGTCAGGCTGATTGAGGTAGTATGTGCATGTAGATGTGGTTAAAGTGACTATGCATATATGATGAACAGAGAGTAGCAGTAGCGTAAAAGAGGCAGTTGGTGGGTGGGACACAATGCAGATAGTCCAATTAGCCAACGTGTGGGAGCACTGGTTGGTCGGCCCAATTGAGGTAGTATGTACATGAATGTATAGTTAAAGTGACTATGCATATAAGATAAACAGAGAGTAGCAGCAGTGTAAAAGAGGGGTTGGGGGGGGCACACAATGCAAATAGTCCGGGTAACCATTTGGTTACCTGTTCAGGAGTCTTATGGCTTGGGGGTAAAAACTGTTGAGAAGCCTTTTTGTCCTAGACTTGGCACTCCGGTACCGCGTAGAGAGAACAGTCTGTGACTGGGGTGGCTGGTGTATTTGACAATTTTCAGGGCCTTCCTCTGACACCGCCTGGTGTAGAGGTCCTGGATGGCAGGCAGCTTAGCCCCAGTGATGCACTTGCCGTATGCACTACCCTCTGTAGTGCCTTGCGGTCGGAGGCCGAGCAATTGCCGTACCAGGCAGTGAAGCAACCGGTCAGGATGCTCTCAACGTTGCAGCTGTAGAATCTTTTGAGGATCTCAGGACCCTTTTTAGTTTCCTGAAGGGGAATAGGCTTTGTCGTGCCCTCTTCACAACAGGCACTATGTTTTTGCACGTTCATGTATGTGTGTGTTGCTGGTGAGTGTGTACACTACAGTAGTAAAGGTCTCTTATGTTTCGTGGTGAGAGCATTACAGCTTCACACTGTCAGCCAAGCTGTTAAACCATTGCAGATACCACAACCAGAGAGAGGCAGGGCCAATGACTTACCCCACTAATGACTACCTTACATTTCAACAGTCATAAATGTGTCCTCAATTAATAATACTTTAACCACGTTTATGTGGTTAATATACTGTATCAGCAGTGTAGAGGACAGAACCTATGCTGGGTTGTTGCTATGTTGTTGCTGTTGGTGATATAGAGTTCAATATTAACCAAACATAATCACATTTATTCAGCCCCCTATGTGCCAGTGTGGTGGACCTCCAGGCCTAGACTTGGGGACGGGGGTGTTGTATAATCTACCTGTACTCTTGAATGTCTGTTTCCAGCTGTGTGACTCTGCTCTGGAGCTGAGGGACGTTCTGAGCCTGTTTCTGGATCAGTCTCACCTTCTTGAGACCTTCTCTGAGAGCCTCCCTCGCCTCTTCTGTTCTCCGCCTGTCAATCAAACAATCAGTCAGTCAACAAACCAATCAACCAGCCATTCCATTAATCAATCAACCAATCAACAAAAAACTCAGTCAACCAAAACCAACCTGATCTCAGCATTCTCCTGCCGTAGGCGAGACTCCACCCCCTCCAGCCTGCGAGCCTCACCATATGCCCAGCCAAGCTCCTCCTCCAGCCGCTGGTTGAACCTGATTGCCTCCTCCAGCTGTCCGTCACGTGAGGAGCGAATCAGCTGCAGCTCCCTGAGGATAGGGTCTTTGGAGCCCCGTCTCCCTGCTACCGTCTCTTCCCCCACCCCGCACCCTCGGCCCTGGAGATTTGGGATCCCTTCTTTTGGGGGGTTAAGTGCACCCCTCTCGCGTCCCTGGGCATTTGAAATTGGTATGTTTGAGGGTGTATGTGTGTTTGAAGTCACTACATTGGAGTGGTGCATGGTAAGCCTGTGTCGTCGTAATGCAACTTCCAGAGCCAGGCAGCGAGCATCGCTGCCCTGTAGAGCAGAGCGCAGGTCCTCAACCAGCTCCCTCAGAGCCACACACTCGGTTTCTGTCTGACCTAGAGGTGGGAGAGATGAGGATTGTCCATAAGGAATGGTGTTAGTATCCTCAATTGGAGATAACACATGAGGGATCCTTCCTAATGAGTGAGCTCAGCAGACAGCAGTTTGAACCTGCAACCATAACAGTTCAGACATTTTAGAGTCCAGTTCATATGCTATAGCCAATTGCTTACCTGTTTTATGATGTAGTTCTGATGAACCCATTTCACGGTTGTGCGCTTTGGGCGCGGGCCTCCTCCCGGTTTGTTCTCTTGTGAGGTCGAAACTGACACATTTCCGTCGCCTGACCCGCGGCCACCGAAGCCGGATCTCGCGCTCAATGTGCTCGGTCTCCTCTGTAACTGGGAGGCGCATGACCCCAGTTGCATCGCGCTCTCGGACGCGGAAATAACCGCATAGCCGCGAATGGAAGTCCCTAAAGGCCAGCTCGCGAGGGAGCCCCGAGCAAATACCTTGACCCTCCTCATCATCTCCCTCCTCTTCCTTCTCTCCATCCCTTGTCTCACTTTCCTCTCCGGTAAGCCCCAGCACTGAGCAAAGCACAGTGAAATCCTCTGCCGAGACCACGTCGTCTTGTTTGGGGTAAACCAAGTGGTGAAACACCTCCTGGAGGTACTGGTCAATCCCCGTGGCCAGGACCACTATTTCGTTCTCCACGCCGGGTTCAGGGCAGTGATGGTGGGCCAGAGCGCTCCGCAGCCACTCGCTCTGCCGCGCAGCCCTTGGAGAGGACTGGAAAGATGGCGTCGCTACTGTACCTCTTGAGCGCTTCATGGTGGGGACGAGGTGTTTTGCCACCTAATTATATGATAAAATAATTCCCTACCCAACACCGCTAAAACATGTCCCGGGAGAGAACCTGTTCATCCAAGTTGTAATACAGTGCTTTCCCAGTTCATTCACTTAGAGCGAGAGATCCCAAACTTCCCACTAAAACGCAGGTATATATCTAATAAGATTAAAATACACCATCGACCTCACGTAGCACTTATAATGCTCTGACGTTTCGTCGTATATTAGATCTTTAGCATTCAAGTCGTGTCTTCACATTGCGTGAAGACGTGTATCTCCCTCAACAGCAAAGTGTGTGTGTTGTGTTGTGCACGCCAGGACTCGGACGGTGAAATCCTTCCAGACACGATTAGGCTCCACCCGCGCAGAGCTAACTGTATACTGTATGTGTGTCTGTGTGTAGGCACATTGGCGTCATGCACCCAGAAATTTGAGGGGACACAAAGTAGGTGTGGGTGGCTGGGGGGGGCATCCCCTTCCTTAAAGTTGAGGGATTCTTTCTTTTTTCAAACACCTGAAACCGCTTTTTTCTGCAATTAGAGCTATACTCATTAGGCTTAATTCTATGGAGTATATATATATATATATATATATATATATATATATATATATGTTGACTGGTACTAATATATTAGTACCAGTCAACATTTTGGACACACCTACTCATTCAAGGGTTTTTCATTATTTTACTATTTTCTACATTGTATAATATTAGTGAAGACATCAAAACTATAACACAAATGGACTTTTACCAAATAGGGCTGTCTTCTGTATACTACCCCTGCCTTGTCACGGCACAACTGATTGGCTCAAACGCATTAAGAAGGAAAGAAATTCCACAAATTAACTTTTAACAAGGCACATTGAAATGCATTCTAGGTGACCTACTGTACTCATGAAGCTGGTTGAGAGAATGCCAAGAGTGTGCAAAGCTGTCATCAAGGCAAAGGGTGGCTACTTTGAAGAATCTCAAATATACCATTTATTTTGATTTGTTTAACACTTTTTTGGTTTCTACATGATTCCATGTGTGTTATTTCATAGTTTTGATGTCTTCACTATTATTCTACAACGTAGAAAATAGTAAAAATAAAGAAAGCCCTTGAATGAGCAGATGTGTCCAAACCTTTGACTGGTACTGTATATGTATATTTTTCTGCATGTCTAAATATACCTCTTGAGTCGTCTGTATCCTCCTGACTGATGGTTCTTATTAAATCAATTAAATGTGCTTCCCTGCATCTCTGCTAAAATCTTTGTAAAAGCTTCTTAGTATCTACTTATGAGGTTGGGAGATTGGGAACCTATTTGGTCTAAAACCAACTTCATACAATTGTGAGGTGGCTCGTAGTATTACAGAGAAACAACAACAACATTTTTAAACAGGAAAAATCTGAGGGGGCACGAGCCCCTGTGCCCCCTATGGGCATGATACGCATGTGTGTTGTGTATTGGATAACAGACCTGGATCTCATAGTGTCCTGTTCACTAAATGTGTGACACACAGAGATGGTGTCCCTCCGTTCAAAGAAAGAGAATAGAGCTAATTGAGTCATGAGGTTTTTTGTTTCAGTGCTACAACCTGTGTATTAGTCACTTCTACTCAGGGTGCGACAATCTGACAGGTCATCTGATAACCAAACACATCAGAGAGACACATGCCAACACTCACTGTCACCCAATCAACACACACACACACACACACACACACACACACACACACACACACACACACACACACACACACACACACACACACACACACACACACACACACACACACACACACACACACACACACACACACACACACATACACTTTCAGTTTAGCACGTTCTTTCAGCTAAACGTAAGACACACATTCTCCCACTCCCAGTGAATCCCAGAGGACACCAAGCACCTCTGAGCGGAAATACCTTTCCTCACCCTCATGTCTACTCATCACATACCTGACAGCTACAACATGCATGTGCATGAGTGCACACACACACACACACACACACACACACACACACACACACACACACACACACACACACACACACACTCACTCACACAACCTACACAACCTACTCTAATTTCAGCCTTAATGTGTTTGCTGTAACATCCTACCTATGGAATGAACCTTACCAGGGAAAAATTCCCTATTGTGCTAGGGTCATAAGATAAGAGAGAGGCACACCTTACACACACACGAACACACCGGCTGTAACTAATATACAAGTCTGTGAGAGGTGAGTCACCTGGCTGCGGTAAAGTCATTCATTGTTCCTTGACTCAGCGACACTTGCTTTGTCTTTACTTCTAAAAGTATGGAGTTCCTTTTCTACAGCTCAATTTCAGTTTCAGATTCAATGTGACGTTAGACACGCTTTGATCACAATTTTTTATATTTTTCTGCTTTGTAAAGGAAGTTGAAGTTGAATATGGGTTTATTAAGAGTCTGGAGTCAGTTATAGCAAATGCATCCTTTTTATCTTTTTATAGGAATTAGCCTAGTGGTTAAGCGCATTGGGCCAGTAAACTGAAAGGTCACTGGTTCAAATCCCTGAGCCAACTAGGTGAACAATCTGTTGATGTGCCCTTGACCCTAATTGGATAAGAGTGTCTGCTAAATGACTGAAATATGGAGTTGTTTCTGTTTTGTGACCTCCCTTCAGTGATCAGGACATCTGTCCGTCCGCCTGGCCTGTTTACTGTAGTGTTGTTTACTGTTGTTGTGTCTGGCAGACCATCTAGTGGGTGATGTCAGAGGTCTGGTCGGGGCTACAGTGGCCTACATCTACAGTATTACATCCCCTGATAATCACAGACACTCTGCTATCTGGCATCTCAGAGAGAGGAACACACACACACATAGACATAGACCATCACACACCCACCCATGTTCAAATACACACACACACCAACTCAAGCACACACTCACACGAAGACAAGATAAACGGATGACCTATTTTATACGGACAAGTGAAGACATGCAGTAGCTCCATCTACCTTTCTCTGTCTAACTCCATCCCTCAGTCTGAGAGCTAAGTGAGATCACAGATCTGCAAGTAAAATCACCATTGGATCCAATGGCAGCTAACATGGTTAATCATGGTTAATCAGTTCGTGACTTAGTTTGGTAGAATTACAGTGCAATGCATGTCCCATCATGAATGATTCTCTCAAGGGGTAATGAGGTGAGAGTTGTCCGCTGAAAGAAAGAAAGAAAGAAAGAAAGAAAGAAAGAAAGAAAGAAAGAAAAAATAAATAAAGGGGTAAAGAAAAAAAGAAAGAAAAAAGAAAGAAAGAGGCAAGTGGAAAAAAGAGAGAGAGAAGGAGGGAGGTGTCCCATAGTGCTAGCGAAGGAGATTCAGCCAGTAATTCCCAGCCTCAGGGCTCTTTCTGAGAAGATAATCACATTACTGTACAGGGATGGGCTACAGTTCAGAACACAGACACTCCCCCAGACACACACCCCCAAATGCATGTATGCAAACATGCACACACAAACACACACACAAACAAACAAACACACATACACACACACGTACAAACACATGCACCATGCCACCCACAGGGAAGGGCAAACCCCCTTCAGCCTGTTAACCATTACTTGTCAGAGAGAAGCTGGGGGGTTTAAACCTGTTGACTCCCAGCTGTCACTCATACTGTACCAGGCCAGTGGTCCCAAAACAACTTCTAGCCCCTCCCCTTAGCCCCCACCCCATCAGTGTTGGTAGACATGAAAGGATCCCCCAGCCTGGACACATGCACACACACACACACACACACACACACACACACACACACACACACACACACACACACACACACACACACACACACACACACACACACACACACACACACACACACACACACACACACACACACACACACACACACACACACACACACACACAGGTCTCTCCCCCTGCAGGACCCAGAGCCTGCAGGCTAATTTGTAGCTGATGTGTTGCTGGGGAAGCACAGCTTTATCCAACCCAGTGGAGAGTAACAGTCCATTCAGGCCTGCAGTGGCTCTAAGCCCTCACCACACAGCTGCTGTCTGTTTAAGGTGAAAAGGCCTGGGCTGCAAATGAAAGGACGGAAGACAAACGAAGAGGTAATAATGGAGGAAGGGGTGGAGGAGAGGGAGTAGAAGAAGGGGGGCATGGGGATGGAGAAGAGTCGGGGAAAGAAGAACAGAGCAGTGTGTGTGTGTGTGTGTGTGTGTGTGTGTGTGTGTGTGTGTGTGTGTGTGTGTGTGTGTCTGGAGAGCAGAATTTGGAGGCTGTAGGTGGATGTGGCCTGTTATTCACCTTTAAGGGGTGGAGTTAAGGTAAGGGTTAACAGTACAGAGCTCGCTAGCTGCTAGTCCTAAAAAATGGAAATGAGTTAGCCATGGCTCGTTGGTCAAAGCCTGCGGGGAAATTAATTGTTTTTTTTGTATGGTTTTTGGAAAAACGCCCAAAATAAGGTCTGAGGTTAACACAGGCTTAGGGAATCTTATAAAAGTTTTGTTCTATGAGATAATATCAGTCAGTTAACATGACCTTAATGAAATATGAAGCCTTCATGTGCTTTATGTACTTGTTTTGATGTCATAAATGCTTCAAAATTCACTGATAGAGATGACCTCATAAATTAGAACAAAATGTACTGTATAAGATCTCCTAAACCTGTGTATACCACAGACCTTATTTTCGGCGTTTATCAAAAAACCCTCCAAAAACCCCATTAATTTCTCCATAGGCTTTGAACACCAAGCCATGGCGGAGTTAGCCTCCGTTAGTGCTTACAAAAAGACGCCATTACTATTGCTGTCTATTAAATGGGTTTGAGTTAAGTCTTTGTGTTCACTACCATATGGCCCACTGAGTTCAACAATAGTTCAAGATATGCACAAACACTCACGTGGTCACTTACCCCCACACACACACACACACACACACACACACACACACACACACACACACACACACACACACACACACACACACACACACACACACACACACACACACACACACACACACACACACACACACGCACACCTATACAATCGCAGGCTCCCTCCCGCGACCACATGCTTATTATTTTATTATTAGTTGTTACAATGACCCTATAGCTGCCCTCCCACTCCCCTCTCTCCCCCTCCCTCAGTCAGAGCCCCTATATCTGTGCACTGACCCAAACCTAGGAGAGTGCCAATGCCCAAACACACACACACATCCCAACACACATCCTAATACACACACTCACTCCAGGACGCCAACCGCATTCTGATGCCCTCCGTGTTTCAGCAAACTGTGTCATGTCAAGGTCGGAGATTCTTACACAGTATGTTGAAGGTGTGTGTGAGAGGGAACTTGTTGATTGTGTCCCTTCTGCCCTAAAGACACTGTCACGTCCTGACCTTAGAGAACCTTTTATTTCTCTATTTTGGTTAGGTCAGGGTGTGACTATGGTGGGTAGTCTAGTTTTTCTATTTCTATGTTGGCCTGGTATGGTTCCCAATCAGTGGCAGCAGTCTACCGTTGTCTCTGATTGGGGATCATATTTAGGCAGCCTTTTCCCACCTGTTTGTGGGATCTTGATTTTGTATTGTTGCTTGTTAGCCCTACACAGCTGCACGTTCATCTTCCACGCTGCACCTTGGTCCAATCCTTCCAATAACGAACGTTACAGACACACTCTGGAACTTTAGCGACTTCTAAGCATTTTTCAAAACTCCCACTGTGGACTGGGTGAGTTAATGTGTTGTTCATACATGCATAATCTACCGTATGAGCAGAATTATTGTCTTACCTCAATTAACCACAAAATCCTAAATTTTAAAGCAACTGTTTTTCTGGAAGCTGTCCTATGCCATTTTCCCTACATTTTCCCATAAGGGCCAGCCCCCTAGCAATTTGAGTTCAACCAATGAGCTTCAGCCCCTCACCATTTGAGTGACAGCTTGCAAGAGGCACATGATGCACAGACAGCAGAGAGCGAGAACAATAACAATGACGTGGTGCTGAAATCTTGATATAATGTATGTGATGTAGTACCAATTTCCAGGGACCACTTTTGGCTCGTGAGTGCTACTTTCAGAACTACAAGCTAAAAAGTATACAAAGCACCGGAGAATGTCTTTAACTTGCTTCCTTTCCTTGTCCATCTAGATCACTGATCCTGTATTGGGACTCTCTTCTATAGGAGCGGCCTTAAATCAGCACATGTGGCATGCGAGAGTCATGAGACTGGGACTGAACTGAATGAAGCTCATAAATGTCATTACACTTAAATCACTGAAACCAACAAGAAAACAAAGGGAGGGGTAAAGGGGGGTAAGAAAGGGAAAGAGAGGGAGATGGAGATTAAGCAGTGCAGGTTGGGTTGGAGCCCTTCTGAAGCAGAGTGTGTGGGTGAGGTGGGATCCCCATTCTGGCAGGTTCGGGATAGATAGGAGAAAAGTAAATGAGACAGACAGAAGGAAAAGGGAGGAAGAAGTTAGTTCAAGTTGAAATGGCAGAGTGTGTTAAAGAAGAGTAAGAAAGAGAGTTGGGGAGAGAGCGCATGGGCTATCCATGGGGTAAGAGGGAGGGCACAGGACATAAAGGCATACAGAGGAACTAGTGAAAAGGGGTCCCTATAAAAGTCCGGAGCTCTGTAAGGTCCAGATGGCCAACATAGCTTGGCAGATGCTTTGTATAACATTAGCATGCCTTGATACACAATAGGACAGACTTATAACATGTTTACAGACACAATGTTTGTTTTAAAGTGTCGTATTGTGTAAAGATTTGTTGATTAGCTATGCATTAGACATATATTTGTCTGCATTGTCATACCCAGCTCAGATATGACTGTATGTGAAATTGTATGCTTGTCCTGTATGAAACCACTGCAGTTAGTTTGCCTTTACCCTGTAAACCTGGATATTTCAGTCTGGTGACCTATTAGCAGTGGCTACAGTGACTTAAAACAATGTCCCAACATTCTAATAAGCCACTTCCTTTATAAGCAGGGGTTTCATGCACCACCAAAACTTGAGGGGCCACAAAGTATGTGAGGATATCTGGGCAACTAGCTCTCACAGTCTCATGTCAGAATTAGACATTCATCCATGTTTCTCAAACATCAAATTTTAAAGTTGTTGCAAACGTCAAATGTTGAAGTGTTTAAGGTTAAGTTTAGGCAATAACTCTGAAAACTTAAGGTTGGGCATTAACTCTGAATGATTACAGTAAGGGTTAAGATTTGGGACAAAAAAATAAAAAACTGAAATCTCAAAAACTGGATTTGAACTTTAGTTTCAGAGGCAGAGGCAGATCCTTATCCCCATCCACGTCCACAATGCCCTAGTAAAACCGAAACCTACTTGAAGGTAACAGCGTTCACTGTTGCCCCTAGTGCCCGGTTTCCACATCATCTCCCAACGTCCTCAGACATGGATGGACGTCGAATACTGACTTGTATCACGGGTGATCTGGCTGGGCTGGGGGGATGGTCTGGAGGGGTGCTACTGTAAATATGTGTAAGATATATTCTAGATATAGGACAGGGACACTTCAAAATCTTATTTTCCTTTTTGTGCCTGTCTTTTTTGACATTTATGAATGTGTTATTCTATGGCGTGTAGTAGTTAAGGCCAAATTCAATATTTTATTTAAAAAAAATGTTCATATACAGTACCAGTCAAAAGTTTGGACACACCTACTTATTCAATGGTTTTTCTTTATTTTTACTATTTTCTACATTGTAGACTAATAGTGAAACATCAAAACTATAACACATATGGAATCGTGTAGTAACCAAAAAAAGAGTGAGATTCTTCAAAGTAGCCACCCTTTGCCTTGATGACAGCTTTGCACACTCTTGGCATTCTCTCAACCAGCTTTATGAGGTAGTCACCTGGAATGCGTTTCAATTAACAGGTGTGCCTTGTTAAAAGTTCATTTGTGGAATTTCTTTGTTTCTTAATGCGTTTGAGCCTATCAAGTTGTGTTGTGACAAGGTAGTATACAGAAGATATCCCTATTTGATCAAGTTCATATTATGGCAAGAACAGATCAAATAAGCAAAGAGAAACGACAGTCCATCATTACTGTAAGACATGAAGAACAGTCAATGCGGAAAATGCCAAAAACTTTGAACGTTTCTTCAAGTGCAGTCACAAAAACCATTAAGCATTATGATGAAACTAGCTCTCATGAGGACCGCCACAGGAAAGGAAGACCCAGAGTTACCTCTGCTGCAGAGGATAAGTTCATTAGAGTTACCAGCCTCATAAATTTGCAGCCTAAATAAATGGTTCACAAAGTTCAAGTAACAGACACATCTCAAAATCAACTGGTCAGAGGAGACTGCGTGAATAAGGCATTCATAGTCGCATTGCTACAAAGAAACCACTACTAAAGGACACCAATAAGAAAATACTTGCTTGGGCAAAGAAACATGAGCAATTGACATTAGACTAGTGGCAATCTGTCCTTTGGTTTGACGAGTCCAAATTTGAGATTTTTTTGGTACCGTGTCTTAGTGAGATGCAGAGTAGGTGAACGGATTATCTCTGTGAAGTTCCCAAGTGAAGCATGGAGGAGGAGGTGCTTTGCTGATGACACTCCCTGATTAATTTAGAATTCAAGGCACACTTAACCAGTATGGCTACCATAGCATTCTGCAGCTATACGCCATCCAATCTGGTTTGCGCTTAGTGGGACTATTATTTGATTTTCAACAGGACAATGACCCAACACACCTACAGGCTGTGTAAGGACTATTTGACCAAGAAGGAGATTGATGGAGTGCTGCATCAGATGACCTCAACCCAATCGAGATGGTTTGAGATGAGTTGGACCGCAGAGTGAAGGAAAAGAGTGAAGGAAAATCAGCCAACAAGTGCTCAGCATATGTGGGAACTCCTTCAAGACCATTGGAAAAGCATTCCAGGTGAAGCTGGTTGAGAGCAGTGATGGAAAAAGTACCCATTTTTCATACTTGAGTAAAAGTAAAGATATCCTAATAGAACATGACTCAAGTAAAACATTATTTGAGTAAATGTCTAAAAGTATTTGGTTGAATATACTTAAGTTTCAAAAATAAAATTAAAAATAATTTCACATTTCTTATATTAAGCAAACCAGATGGCACCATTTTATTTTTTATTTTCCGATAGTCAGGGGCACACTCCAACATTCAGACATAATTTACAAATGAAGCATTTGTGTTTAATGAGTCTGACAGATCAGAGGCAATAGGGATGACTGGGGATGTTCGCTTGATAAGTGTGCCAAGCATTCAAAATGTAACGAGTACTTTTGGGTGTCAGGGAAAATGTATGGAGTAAAAAGTACAATATTTTCTTCAGGAATGTAGTGAAGTAAAAGTAAAGTACAGCTACACAAAAACTTACTTAAGTAGTACTTTGAAGTATTTGTACTTAAGTACTTTACACCACTTGTTGAAAAAATGCCAAGAGTGTGCAAAGCTGTCATCAAGGAAAAGGGTGGCTACTTTTAAGAATCTCAAATATAAGATATATTTTGTTTTGGTTACTACTAAATATATACTTTTCTGGTTACTACATGATTCCATATGTGTTATTTAATAGTTTTGATGTCTTCACTATTATTCTACAATGTAGAAAATAGTAAAAAATAAAGGAAAACCCTTTTGACTGGTACTGTATATATATTTTTTTATACCAAAGGGGTCCTAAAATTCTGAATCAAAGAGCTAAGTTACATATAATAGGACCTTAAAACAATTCCATATGTCAGCTTAGAACCCCCCCACCCCTCATCGATTTTTCAGCATACATATTGCGCTGTCTGTATTCTCCTGATTGTTGATTCATTTTTTAAAGGAACTAAATAAGCTTCTCTGCATCTCTGCTGTCACGAACCGGCTCGTAGCCCGTAATAAGAAGGGAGACAACGCAGAGATCAAGGAATGACAAAAATATATTTATTAACTAAACTATATACAATTAACAATGGTGTGTGTAGTTAGTAATCCGTAGTGCAAGTGAGTGGATGCGTGCATAGATGGTGAGGGGTGTTGAGAGGTGCAAAATACCACAAACAAAAATACATTGTGTCTACGTGGAGAGAGTCTCCTCAATGAGATACTGTTTGGATTTATATAATTGGATTTGCTGTTTAGTTCATCCTTTTTACCATAATAATTGTTGTGCCTTTTGGAGTTTGTTTGCCATCATTAACTCTTACCAACAAAGGAACTGTGATAAACCTAGACATTTTCTGATAAATAAATATGAGGTTTGACTCAACCAATGAATTACATGTCATGCTTTTTCTTGGAAAAGCATTGAAACAGTCCTTGTAAAGGTGTGTAAAGGAAGTGGCCTATTAGTATGTTGGAGACATTATTTGACGCCACTACGAAAGTTGAAAACTGTATCTTAGGGCATCTTTCTAGCAGCAGGCTCCTATCACATGTTAGTGACAATATCTCAAAGCCTTTAAATACACCTCAAACAGCAAACTTACACTTGGCTACTTGGCGTAGAAATAACCATTAAAGGGAGATTCCACATAAATAAAACCGTTTTCATACAATTTCTATAGGATAATAAATCACCAAAAAAACTTCAATACACATTTGGTTTAACATACAAAATGGCTCTAACATTGGCTTTACAAATCCGACCTTGACTCCCTATAGTTTAGAAGAAAGCTGTGGTTTGTATAAAATGGACAGCATGTACCTGTTTGAACTGACTGTGCCATGGTAAATGTAGGCAGTGAATGACCCTACCAACCCTGTGTGTGTGTGTGTGTGTGTGTGTGTGTGTGTGTGTGTGTGTGTGTGTGTGTGTGTGTGTGTGTGTGTGTGTGTGTGTGTGTGTGTGTGTGTGTGTGTGTGTGTGTGTGTGTGTGTGTGTGTGTGTGTGTGTGTGTGTGTGTGTGTGTGTGTGTGTGACAGATTAATGGTACTCTGATTAAGTGATGACATAGCTAATCATTAACTGACCACCATCTAAAGACCATCTGTCAACTCTACAATAGAGTTAGATCCCACAGTCAGTTAGATGTGTGTGTGTGCTTGTGGGTGTGTGTGTGCTTGTGTGTGTGTGTGGATGCGTGTGTGTGTATGTGCTTGCATGCATGCACGTGTGTGTGTGTTTGTGTGTGTACCGTGCACTCCCCCTTTACCACAGCTGTGCAGTCAGTTAGATGTGTTAGTGTGTGTGTGTGTGCTGTGTTTTTATCTTTGTCTTTTTGAAAGTGTGTTTGCATTTGTGGGTCAGCCATTATGTGATCATGTGTGTGTGCATTTGAGTGTTTGCATGAGCCTTTGCGTTGGTATGTCACCTGGAGATGCAGAGATGCACTACTTCCCAAACACACCCATTCAGACTCACAATCTATCAAACTTAAAATGTGTGTGTGTCAACATGCACTTTGACATGAGAAATTGGGTAGGGCGTGGAGAGGGACAACTGAGTTTAGTTTAGAATGGAGGAGTTGCTTCATTGTGTGTGAGTGTGACTGTGTGTGAGTGTGACTGTGTGTGTGTGTGTGTGTGAGAGAGAGAGAGAGAGAGAGAGAGAGAGAGAGAGAGAGAGAGAGAGAGAGAGAGAGAGAGAGAGAGAGAGAGAGAGAGAGAGAGAGAGAGAGAGAGAGAGAGAGAGAGAGAGAGAGAGAGAGAGAGAGAGAGAGAGAGAGAGAATGTAAACATTTCCTCATGGCTCAGATATTCATGGAACACTGGTGCATTTAAGCTTTGAGCTGCCCCGCCTGTGCAGGAACCTGTGCACACACACACACCAGTGGAGGCTGCTGAAGAGAGGGTGGCTCATAATAATGGCTGGAATGGCGTGTAATGTCTGGAATGGAGTGAATGGAATCAAACATATAAAAAACATTTGATACCATTCTATTTACTCCATTCCGGCCATTATTATGAGCCGTCCTCCCCCATCAGCCTCCACTGACATACACACTCTCTCTCTCTCTCTGTCTCTCTCTCTCTCTCACACACACACACACACACACACACACACACACACACACACACACACACACACACACACACACACACACACACACACACACACACACACACACACACACACACACACAGCGGCATGTCCAGTACATTAAGAATTGCGTGGCCAAGGTGAGGCACAAACCCCGTTTATGGGGGCTATAATATTTTGAAACTTAATCGATGAAAGGTGGATTTGTTCAATGTAATAAGTTCAAAGCATGAAATGCATCAGCTTCGGTTTGGTACATTTCCCTGTGCAAATAAATCATAAATCAATTCCAAAAGTCTTATTACAGTGTTTGCATTCAAGGCCAGAATTTTATATAAGGGTATTAGCATACAGCAGTAAATCCACTTGAAAGTGACATCCAGAGTGTGAATTACACCATGACATTTGGATGGTCACAATCTTTTTAACGGGACCTCCCTTTTTATGGGATTTATAGTAAAGACATGTAATTTAACTGTAAAGAAATGTATAAAAAAATATTATGTTTTAATGTGTCATGAACACAACCAATCAAGACATTTTGATCTGATTGTCAAAAAAGTGATGGTTTTTGTTTTACTTAATTAATTTTGTGGAAAAAGTAAGGGGACTGAATACATTCCAAATGCACTGTAAATACAGGAAAATCTATTTCTTATTGCACTGGGCATTTAAAGTATATATAATTATTGTGTGTATATATCTGTGATTGATTTAGTGATTGTAAAGGGGTTGATAACAATTTCAGTCTCCGGACTTAAAACTAATTGAAGATGACAGTTGATAAGCGCAGATGAAGGATATCAAGGATCTGGAAGGATTCTATATGAAGGAATGTTCTGAGATCTTTATCAATGTGTTCTCATATAACATTTTAGAAAAAGGTTCATTGCACGTATCCTCGCAAGGTGAGGTATTAAAAGGAATTGAAAACAGGGGTACCTTTTTTTAAACAAAATATCTTTCTCTAAACAATTGCTTTAGTATAAAATAATATGAATTCCTAATTTTTGGCATATAATTTAGCTCAGTATTTGCTAAATCTTTATTAAGGGTGTCAATAATTTCAGACCCCATTGTATATTGAATGCAATAACATTACTTGCACTGGTAATCGCCTGGTTTTTGCATTGCAACACTGACACCCACTGGATGAAATTGGGGGCGCCCCGCACCAAATTATGTCTAGTGCCTGTGACTACTCAATAAGTCTAAAATGTTGTGCAAAAACAATGACATGTGAGGGCTTTCTGATCCAAAGTAAGTCCTCATTCAAGGTTATAAATATTGCCCCTCGTGTTATTTAATAATGACTCGTTGTATATGATTGGAAACCATAGCGCTGAAGAAGACTCTCTGGTGCTCTTCGGCTCCACTCGGACAAACTCGGCTTAAACAGTGTGCGTGCTCCCCGTCCGCGGGTTGGAGTGCTGTCGTCACACAAATCTTTGGTTGTCATTCCCGGAGCCCACCGGTGTGCGTGTCGAGCATCGGATGATTTCGCGAGGGCGGTGCCAAGTCGGAGGAAATCGTGTCGTGGACTGACCGGCTCCTGAGAAAACCGAAGAGGATCTCACCGGTAGTTGCATCTTCTTCATAAGCGCCGTTGCTTTTCACACCGACAAGCCCCTGTTTTAGCTAGCTCATTTGCTAACCAACGTTAGCCGTTTATACCAACCAGCTCATAAAACAACTGTTAGCTATTTTTTTATGTCCCGAATTCCAGAAATATCTGTTAATTATTCGAAACGGAAAATTAACCACATTATGGAGACTGAGATACACGTGCCCGTTGGGTCGCCGGTAATTCGAAAATTCCCGATTTTCGTGGAGGAAAATAATGTAACGGATGGAGCAATGAAGCTGATAAAGCAGCTTCGGCCAGCGTGGGACATGAACCATGTCAAGACCAAGGTAAGGTTGACAATTCTCCACTGAATGATGCGCCAATGGTCCAACATCACTAGTTGGCTAGCTAGCTAAAGTTAGCATAGCTATCAGACCAGCCCCTTGATATATTCCTCGCCTTGAGCATACATTTTATCATTGGCTTCTCCTGCATTTAGTTTGCAGTTAGGTATTCAAGCTGAGATGAAAGTTAGTGGTGTTAGCTAGCTGACGTTAGCTTGGTTGCGCCCTGGGAGTAGTAGTAGCTAACTAACTAACCACTTTGATGGTTCTTATGTCGAATGAATAAGACATTTTCGTGTCAGTCTTCAGTGCTCCATAGATATATTGATAGAAATGTCATATGCCTCTCTCTCTCTTTCAAGACGTGACGTATTTAAAAGAGACCGTTACAACAAATATAGCTATTGATAACTAACCCCCTTTGTCTGTGGTTACAGAAAGTGTGTGTGTGGATGAAATGTGTCCAGTAATCTGTATTTGTCAGTGACCAGCTGGCAATGACGTGAGGGTCAGGCAGCATTGATGACGTTAACATTAGACAGCAGAAATAGAGCCTGGCTGTATGTATTAGCTCAAATCCCCTATCTAATTGACATTTTCCACTGCCCTGATAGCTTCTTGTAAATACAGGCACCTTGAAAGCTGTCCACTCAGGTAAGATGGACATGGCAGTGGCAACGCTGTGTGTCTGGAGGATTACAATACCCTGTGAGAGTCACCCATGGTCTGGTGACCACTTCATATCCCCATCCAAATTGCCTCACTCCTGACCCCAGACACACACCTAATTTTGAATTCACACAAGACACAACTCACCCCCAACTGCATAGGCACACAAACACGCCTCACTCTTATCTCCATACAAACTGGAATTGATGTCCATTGATACACCTAGCTAGGCCTATTTATTACCATGTTTGTGTGAATTACTTTGACCCTGTCATGTTTAGGGTTCCTGTCAGTCATTCGGGGGAAATGCATTATTCATTGGCACTAAGCAGTAGGTAGGCCTGCTATCGGGTGGCGCTTGTCTCCTGCCCAAATGTCAGCAGTTTTATGGCAATGTGTTGACATGTTAGATATATGACATAGGCTACCAAGTCTCACGTCAGTATTAGATGTTCATCCGTGTTTATAACGTCAAATTTCCAAGTTGTTCCAAACGTCAAATTTCAAAGTGTTTAAGGCTAAAGTTAGGCATGAACTCCAAATGGTTAACATAAGGGTTAAGGTTAAAATAAACATGTAAAAAAAAAAATTATATTGCTGGATTTGAATTTGGGACCTTTGGAATCAGAGGCAGATGCTTAAGCTCATCCGCCATCTCTGTCCACAAGTTAAACTTACTTGAAGGTAACAGCACCCAATATTGCCGCTAGTGGCCGGTTTCCACGTCAGCTCCTGACGTCCTCAGACATGGATGAAGTCGAATACTGACTTATATCACGGGTGACCTGGCTGGAGATATGATGATGACACTAATGATACATGACACACTGGTTTCATTGGGGCCTTGCTAGTGAGAGTAACTTCCCACTCCTCTTCTAGTGCTGACAAATCTAACTCCCCAGTCATTCTGGGTTGTTTTGTACATTGAGGCCAGAATGTGACTGTCCCTGCTGGATATTTACGTGTGTGTGCCTAACCTAATCTGGGCTGGTCACCCCTTTTGCCCTGTAACTGAGATCGTGACACTGTTGACCGCCCGACACAGCTTTTCTCAATGGGAGCCACCCAAACAGGCTTTGTCTGCCTGCATTTGTCCCTTTAACCCACACAGCCCCAATACAGCTGCCCCCCCCCAGGCATGGGAACATGCCAACTCTGAGAAAGAGAGAGGACAAATTGAGAGACGGAGACTTATAGAGAGAGAGAGAGAGCTGGAGGACAGATGGAGAGGGAGACAGATATGGAGGGAGGCAGAATGAGTCCAACATATACGGACGGAGGGAGACTGGGAGAGTGAGAAACTGGGGGGGGGTCGGTCAAGTCCAGTCCCAAACATCCAGCCATCTATCCCTGAAAACACCAGATGCTGCCAACACCAACAGCCCAGTCACACCCCATTCCAATTCTTTGAGCTTACAGCTGCTTATTATCACACGTTAATGCCATGTGGCCTTCTGCCTTACTCTGATGTGGGCATGCAAGAGCTATTAAGTCACTTTTTATGTTCGATAAATGGCCTCATCAATGGATAGAAACTTTGTTTCACTTTTAAGCTTAGCCACAATAAAGTAATTGCCTACTAAGATATGCAGACATTTTGTTCTCATTCAAAGAACATGTCACCTAAAAGTAGAATGTTTGTTAGTAGTTTCCTCCGTTGTGTTGGCGCTTTATTACCTGTGACATGTGGAGCAACACACCACACACACACAATGGTGCAGGATGATCACAGGTTTTAGTGGTGCATTGTGAACTGGGTATGTGTAGACGGTCACGAGATAAATAATTCATTCATAAAGGCAGTGTATGTGTGTGTGGTTGTGACATGGTGCCAGTGTGCCCATCTCTCTAGTCAACCATGCCAGGAATGCCAGCTATCTTGGGGTGGGTGGCCAGAGAGCGGGCCAGTGTCTATAAGGCTAGTCTCTCTGTGGTCTGTTTAGCTGTCAAATCACTAGTCAGGGATTGTCCACATTCCAGTGAACATAAATATGGTCAGTTATTAGCTATTGGGTGCATCTCAATGGTGTGAACTGTTTGTAAAGGAAAGGAAAATAGAAAAGAAAGCCACACTTGACTAGAGACTACAGATGCAGACCATGGGTTCCCATGTGTTACTTTCTCCCCCAACAGTAATCATTGAATGATGTGGCTGTCACTGATAATGCAACCAACTGGGCCATTCCACCTCAAAAAGCACAAGAGGATTTCCACACCCACAATCTCAGTGTTCTGTTAGAGAAGATTAGCATTCCTGCAAAATTATTTTGTTGAAATATAATTAGATCTTTGAGACATTACGCTAATTGATTGCACCCAAATTGGCTATTTTAATTTCTAGGATTTATATAATATTCAATAATTATAGTACCGAACATCCGATTTGAACCAAACTTTTTTCTAACAAAGAGAAAGACTTGAGGAATCCAAAGAAGTTGTCAAAAGCCACCCACAGACCCCTCAACACCAATCCCACCCCAACAACAAGTATATCGTATCACTTCTCTGTTTAACCTCTCTGGGATATATGTGGGACACTATCCAGAGCGCCAAATTCAAAGAAATTACTATAAAATCCAACTTTTATTAAATCACACATGCAAGATAGCAAATTAAAGCTACACTTGTTGTGAATCCAGCCAACATGTCAGATTTCAAAAAGGCTTTTCGGCGAAAGCAATCGATGGTATTATCTGAGGATAGCAACTCCTTAAACAAAGAGAGAAAGCATATTTCAACCCTGCAGGCGCGACACAAAACGCAGAAATAAAAATATAGTTCTTGCCTTACCATTGACGAGCTTCTTTTGTTGGCACTCCAATATGTCCCATAAACATCACAAATGGTCCTTTTGTTTGATTAATACCGTAGATATATATGCAAAATGTCTATTTATTTGGCGCATTTGATCCAGAAAAACACTGGTTCCAACTTGAGCAACGTGACTACAAAATATCTCAAAAGTTACCTGTAAACTTTGCCAAAACATTTCAAACTACTTTTGTAATACAACTAGGCATTTTTTAATGTAAATAATCGATAAAATTGAAGACTGGATGATCTGTTTTCAATACAGGAGTAAAACAAACTGAAGCATGCTTTCTGGTCACGCTCCTCTAACAGTACACTTCAAGTGACCCTCGTTCAAGATGGCCGTACTTCTTCATTACGCAAAGGAAAAACCTCAACCAATTTCTGAAGACTGTTGACATCCAGTGGAAGCGATAGGAACTGCAAGAAGGTCCCTTAGAAATCTGCATTCCCAATGAAAAGAGTTACGACAACAATCTGAATGGTTTGTCCTTGGGGTTTTGCCTGCTAAATTAATTCTGTTATACTCACAGACATGATTCAAACAGTTTTAGAAACTTCAGATTTACTAATAATAAGCATATATTATCTTCTGGGGATGAGTAGCAGGCTGTTGAATTTGGGCATGCATTTCATCCGGATGTGGAAATACTGCCCCCTGTCACCAAGAAGTTAACAAGGAGTATGGCGCTGCGGCTCGGAGTATTGTTTCATCCTATATAATGTATTCTCTTTATTTCAACAAAATAATGTTTCTAATTACAGGAATGATTTCAGAACAATCTGAGATGGTGGGTGTCATGGCTTGCGGAAATGACCCTTCTTCCTTGTCTGGGAGAAGTTAAACAAGTAGCCTACCTGTAAAGCCCTTGCCCTTTGGCCCAGTAGTTAAGCTCCAGTGTAACCCAGAATACTGTTACTGGGCAATTGCAAGGGGTTCCACGTGATCAGGTGTGCTTGCGGTCTCAATTAAATACAGTAGGCTATAGCCTATGCACGGGCGCAGAGGCACAGGGCAGTTATCCTAAAAAGTAGGCTATAAAGTGCAAGACTCTCCAACTGCTTGCCTCAAATTATGTGTAGTCTGTTGGCTGATATTCCCAGTAATACCAATAGCCGAATAAAATGGGCCATGTGAGAATCTGGTAATTTAACCTATTTCTTAGGTTTTTTAAATGTTTTATGTACACTGCTCAAAAAAATAAAGGGAACACTAAAATAACACATCCTAGATCTGAATAAATGAAATATTCTTATTAAATACTTTTTTCTTTACATGGTTGAATGTGCTGACAACAAAATCACACACAAATGATCAATGGAAATTTATCAACCCATGGAGGTCTGGATTTGGAGTGACACTCAAAATTAAAGTGGAAAACCACACTACAGGTTGATCCAACTTTGATGTAATGTCCTTAAAACAAGTCAAAATGAGGCTCAGTAGTGTGTGTGGCCTCCACGTGCCTTGATGACAATGCCTGGGCATGTTCCTGATGAGGTGGCGGATGGTCTCCTGAGGGATCTCCTCCCAGACCTGGACGAAAGCATCCGCCAACTCCTGGACAGTCTGTGGTGCAACGTGGCGTTGGTGGATGGAGCGAGACATGATGTGCTCAATTGGATTCAGGTCTGGGGAAAGGGCGGGCCAGTCCATAGCATCAATGCCTTCCTCTTGCAGGAACTGCTGACACACTCCAGCCACATGAGGTCAAGCATTGTCTTGCATTAGGAGGAACCCAGGGCCAACCGCACCAGCATATGGTCTCACAAGGGGTCTGAGGATCTCATCTCGGTACCTAATGGCAGTCAGGCTACCTCTGGCGAGCACATGGAGGGCTGTGCGGCCCCCCCCAAAGAAATGCCACCCCACACCATGACTGACCCACCGCCAAACCGGTCATGCTGGAGGATGTTGCAGGCAGCAGAACGTTCTCCACGGCGTCTCCAGACTCTGTCACGTCTGTCATGTGCCCAGTGTGAACCTGATTTCATCTGTGAAGAGCACAGGGCGCCAGTGGCGAATTTTCCAATCTTGGTGTTCTCTGGCAAATGCCAAACGTCCTGCACGATGTTGGGCTGTAGTAAGCACAACCCCCACCTGTGGACTTTGGGCCCTCATACCACTCTCATGGAGTCTGTTTCTGACCGTTTGAGCAGAAAAATGCACATTTGTGGCCTGCTGGAGGTAATTTTGCAGGACTCTGGCAGTGCTCCTCCTTGCACAAAGTCGGAGGTAGCGGCCCTGCTGCTGGGTTGTTGGCCTCCTATGGCCTCCTCCACGTCTCCTGATGTACTGGCCTGTCTCCTGGTAGCGCCTCCATGCTCTGGACACTATGCTGACAGACACAGCAAACCTTCTTGCCACAGCTCGCATTGATGTCCCATCCTGGATGAGCTGCACTACCTGAGCCACTTGTGTGGGTTGTAGACTCAGTCTCATGCTACCACTAGAGTGAAAGCACCGCCAGCATTCAAAAGTGACCAAAACATCAGCCAGGAAGCATAGGAACTGAGAAGTGGTCTGGTTACCACCTGCAGAACTACTCCTTTATTGGGGGTGTCTTGCTAATTGCCTATCATTTCCACCTGTTGTCTATTCCATTTGCACAACAGCATGTGAAATTGATTGTCAATCAGTGTTGCTTCCTAAGTGGACAGTTTGATTTCACAGAAGTGTGATTGACTTGGAGTTACATTGTGTTGTTTAAGTGTTCCCTTTATTTTATATGAGCAGTGTAGTTGCGGAGTCCATGTAATCCTAGATTCAGATCATTCAGGCAAAAAAAAAACATCACTCAGATAGGCCAGTCGTGTGAGAAACTCGTCATCGTGCAAGCTGTCAGACAAGTGAAAATGATGGTCAGTAAAGAACTTTAAGCTAGTCTCTCAATTTTAAAAAACGTGTCAATACTTTGCCCCTTGATAACCAGCGCACTTCTGTATGTTGTAAAAGCGTTACATGGTCGCTGGCCATATCATTGCATAGTGCAGAAAATACACAGAGTTCAGGGGCCTTGCTTTAACAAAGTTAACCATTTTCACAATGGTGTCCAAAACGTCTTTCAAGCTGTCAGGCCTTCCTTTGGCAGCAAAAGCCTCTCGGTGGATGCTGCAGTGTACCCAAGTGGCATCGGGAGCAACTGCTTGCACGCACGTTACCACTCCACTATGTCTCCCTGTTATGGCTTTTGCGCCATCAGTACAGATATCAACATGAGCAGCAGCTACGTTTGGCTACATACAAACCGTTAGTGGAATTCCCAGAGAGAGTAACAGTTAATGTGATTGGATGTTAATTATTTGACTATGCTACCTGTATTTGACATTGTGTTTATTATTTAGCTCAACACTAGATTGTTTAATGTTATTTGTGGCAGTGAAACGAGGCTACTCAGGCGAGAAAAAAACACAATCCAATTTAAAAAAAAAAATGTAAATCACATTTTTATTTGGTGTACCCCTGAAGGCATTGTGTGTGTACCCCCCAGTTTGGGAATACCTGGTATAGATAATAGAACAAAAACGAATTACATTTTTAAGAGATGTGATTTTTAGTTTATAAATACTTTGCTACAATGGCACATGTAGTTAGTTATATGCCCACCTCGTTCCTTTCTTTTGGCATCTGCATGTAATAAGTAGGGATGCACCGATATGACATTTTTGTCCAATACCAAAAATGTTTGTGGGCTTAAGCATTCTCATACAGTCAAATAGTTACACGGACACAGCATCTCAGTGCAAGAGGCATCACTACAGTCCCTGGTTCGAATCCAGGCTGTATCACATCCGGCCGTGATTGGGAGTCCCATAGGGCAGCACACAATTGGCCCAGCGTCATCCGGGTTTGGCCGGGGTATGCAGTCATTCACATAGTTAAATGAAGGTTACACATACATACCACAAAAAGTTATTTTATTGTCATTTACATATGTCCCTATCGTTTACTTACTTGCTGTGCTGTTTCGTTGTTCATTTGTTTCATTCTCAAACAGGATTTCATCATGCATGTCAAGTAGTGAAGTTTCAGCTCTGTCTGTCCGTGACCGCTCTTCCTCGGCGCGCAGTCACTGTGCCCGTTTCCATCTTGTCCAGCTGTGTACGTAACATTTCACGTAAACCCTGTTTGTCTGCATCGAAGTAGCGGTCCTTGTACCTAGCATCGAGCAGGGTGGCAACACAGTAAAGAGGCTCAGAGAATGCCACCGAATCGCTTGTTCACAGCTGAGTAATTTTGTAAGTTAACCCCACGGTCTGTGTCAGCAGTTTTGTTGAGCAGGCGTTTCAATGCCATGACAGGGTATCGCGTCTGCTGCAGACGCAGTTGACCTTAATTCTCAAGTCAGTCATTTGAATGGAGCTTGGAGTGATCATGTTTCCAAGTTTAAAACATGTTCTCAAATGCCATTGAAATGGCAGCAGCAGTATGAGAACCAGCACATTCTTGAGAATGAAATACGGCTTTCCTCAGTACGAAATCCTTGTCGACCCACTGTGCTATCAGACTCAGCATGTTCATGGGGATGACGTCGCTGGTCCAAATGTCAGTAGTGAGGCTAATAGCAGTGATGCTCATGGATGCGAGTTTCAACACTACTGTGTCACTCCAGTAAGATAACATCTAAAAAATATTGTGTAACGGGCTTGACCAGTCAGCGAAAGACAAAATCATCCACGGCAGAGCACAGTTGATTGTCAAGGGCAATGAACTCCATTATCTTGGCCTTAATGAATTTCGCCTTTTAGTTGTCTCGCTGAAATGTTCTTACTCTTTCAAATGACTGCTCGACTTCAACTTGTTTAGTTGTTGAAAGCATGCTCTTAGTATTTTATTGCTTTTGTTCTGTGTAGCGCTGTATTTTTCGTGGTGTCATTACATCATCTTGACCTCATGGCTTGGTGTTGGAGCTCTTCTCTGTCTGCATTAACAAGGACAACACACAGGTCTTTCCATTTTATTATTATTTTTGTGTGCAAATGAACTCAAGTTTATGACAATGTCAAATGTGGTTTTGCGAAGCATCTGAGTGAGGTACGTAGGTACTTTCCCCAAACGGATGACCCAAACAACTGGATTCGTTATCCCTTTCATGCCCTGCCTCCAGTCCACTTACCCGACATCTGAACAAGAGAGCCTCATTGAAATTGCAACAAGCGGTTCTGTGAAAATTGAATTTAATCAGAAGCCACTGCCAGATTTCTGGATTGGGCTGTGCTCAGAGTATCCTGCCTTGGAAAATCTCGCTGTTAAGACACTGATGCCTTTAAAAACACATACCTATGTGAGAGTGGATTCTCGTCCTCACGAACATGAAAACGAAATACAGGCGCAGACTGTATGTGGAAAGTTATTTAAGACCGACTCTCCAATACAACATTGCAGAGTTATGTGCATCCTTTCAAGCAGCTTTCTGTTTCGATTGGGTTATTTTGCCTAAAATCCATTAGGCCTAACTATAAAAAAAAAAAAAATGTAAACTCTGCATCTCTGCCCAGCCTGGCAAGAGTGGCCAAAAGGGTGTTTAGCATCCCCAGTGGCTCTGCAAGTGTAGAGAGGATATTCTCCACTGCTGACCTGCTCTTCAGACACCATCACATTAGCCTGAAGACAAAGACTGGCCAAACTCCTGTTTCTAAAAATGTATTCTAAAAATAAATTCAAAGGCTCTAAGTAATTATTCATTTGAATTTGTATTTAATTCTGTGTAAGTCACATCCTATATTTGAACTGTATAGACTATAATGATTTAATACCAAAAAAATGTTTAAATGCTGAGAGCTTCATGTCCCTACCAGCTTATTGTCGCACTCGCAAATGCTTCACAACTTATTTCTTTGTAGGCTATAGCCTTGAAGTAATATGGCCTACATAATTCCTTTTCATTCCTTAGGCTCCCTGTCTGGCTTCTGACCTATTTAGTGTTTATATGCTGTTCAATATGACATGTAGCATATTTGAAAGGATGTGCATGTCTTACATTCACCTTTTCATGTTTATTGAAATACTTTTCATTATGTAACCTTTATTTAACTAGGCAAGTCAGTTAAGAACAAATTCTTATTTACATTGACAGCCTACCCCGGCCAAACCAGGACAACGCTGGGCCAATTGTGCGCCGCCCTATGGGACTCCCAACGGCCGGATGTGGTACAGCCTGGATTTGTAGTGATGCCTTTTGCCCTGAGACGCAGTGCCTTAGACCGTTGCGCCACTCGGGAGCCCACTTGTTTGGTTTCAATACTTCAAAACCAAATGGTAGGTCCAGGAAGTCACAAAAATAGATGGTGGTTTGTTAAATTGGGATTTTTTTAAAATGAATGGAGCGAATTTGGAGCGAAGCGGTTTTTAGCAGAGTGGTTGGAATGGACCTGGAGGGTCCAGCCTCTCAACTCCGTTCACATACTGTCGAGAAGGAACCTGCAAGTAAGCATGTCATTGGACGGTGTATACCATGTGTATCCTGTACATACTGTATTAGTAATGAAACTTGTGACACCTATGATTTCCCATTGTGGCCAATTGAATTGCAGTCATTCTGTTACTGATTTTTCGGTCACTAACCAGGTTTCTATCCTCAGGTTTTATGCAAGTAAACTCATACCTTTTTATAAATAAAATAAATAAAAACACGACAGCTGTCATGGAAACAGGAAGTTTTGGTACAATTTTACAAATGCCAACAGATCATTTGTTTGTTTGCCTTTATGCACAAATATTAATATAATAACCATCATATCGAAGTAAATTTGGGAATTAAATAAGTTATGATGAACTTCACAGGGTGGTGAAAGTGCACTGATCTTGGTGCTCCTTTCCAATAATTTTTTAGGGTCTTATTCTGTTGACATGATCGATGCTTGACTGACGTTTGACAAATAAATATTCTCGCTCTTCTCCATAATAACCTCATGTAGACTATACCCTCAGTCTACCTGCACTGTATCTGTGAGCTCCATAATAACCTCATGTAGACTATAACCTCACAGCCTACCTGCACTGTATCTGTGAGCTCCATAATAACCTCACCATGTAGACTACCCTCACAGCCTACCTGCACTGTATCTGTGAGCTCCATAATAACCTCACCATGTAGACTATACCCTCACAGCCTACCTGCACTGGATCTGTGAGCTCCATAATAACCTAATGTAGACTATACCCTCACAGCCTACCTGTACTGTATCTGTGAGCTCCATAATAACCTAATGTAGACTATACCCTCACAGCCTACCTGCACTGGATCTGTGAGCTCCATAATAACCTAATGTAGACTATACCCTCACAGCCTACCTGCACTGGATCTGTGAGCTCCATAATAACCTAATGTAGACTATACCCTCACAGCCTACCTGTACTGGATCTGTGAGCTCCATAATAACCTCATGTAGACTACACCCTCACAGCCTACCTTTGTGTGCACTAGGTTATCACACATTTTTTTTTAAATGTATCCGCAAAAAGTCAATTTGGTGGAAACACCATTAGTGGGAAAATGCACATATCATCTTTGTCCGGATTCTTGAATTCGCATCAATCTGTTGCCAATTGAATGGAAACCTAGTTTCTGTTATCAATTTTGGTATGTGTGACGTGTTTTTAATCACTTAATACTTTTGTGTATGAATTATTATCAGTGAAAACTAACAAATTGGTATATCGACCTTAACTTGTTACTTCTGTGAACTTTCATAATCCTCCCTCATGAGGGAGAGAAATTATAAAATATCTGAAAGCTGTGTGGGTTTTGGTAACAATCACAAGACAATATTTCTTAAACTTACAGAAGGCAAATCATTTCTGCACAACTAAATATACATTTTGATATTACTTGGCAGGGGCCTTCAACATTGTATTTTTATGTATTTCTAATATTTTAAGACTTTTTCTAGTAGATGTTTTTAAGACCCTTTTACATGGACATGACCTACTGTTTCTGCTATCTCAGCTCAGGAGAAAGTCAGACCTTCTTTTAGGAATTCACTGTTGTGACTTAATATAATAATAATAATAATATATGCCATTTAGCAGACGCTTTTATCCAAAGCGACTTAGTCATGTGTGCATACATTCTACGTATGGGTGGTCCCGGGAATCGAACCCACTACCCTGGCGTTACAAGTGCCATGCTCTACCAACTGTGCTACAGAAGGACTTAACCTTCTCATGGTCATCTAGGCCTATGCTTTCTGATATGATTCCTGACAAGGACAGGCTTGTGCCTCATTATCTAGTGACAGTAAACTAGAGTAAACCCAATTAACGTTGGGATAATCTGAATTGCATACTCCTTGTGTCCTTTCATATCCAATGGGTTTTGAGGACATGAGGAGTATCCAATTGAAATTCTCCCAGAATCTCTCCCTCCCAGTCTCTCTTTTCAGACCTTCACTGGTGATTTTTCTTTTTGAATGGTTTTTTATTATTTTTAAAATTCTGTATTAAACCCTCTGTGTCTCTCCCCTTCTTCCTCTCTCAGCTCTTCACTGATGGGACCACTAATAAGCTGGTTGGTTGTTATGTGGAGGCGAGTCCAGAAGACGTGGTTCTGGTACGTGTGTATGGGAACAAGACGGAGCTGATTGTCGACCGAGACAACGAGCTCAAGAGCTTCCAGGTGCGTACACACGTTCTCTAACACACACCCTTCACAGTTCACACACTTGACACTTCAGAGCTTTCAGGTGCTTCACTAGAGGACATCTATGTAAATCAAACACCAGATTCTTCAGGATGTGCATCTACACTGGTAGCTAAGTTCAACTCCCTGTGCATGGACCCATGTTAAGGCTATTTCCTGGTCTGTCTTAGGCCACCCGTGTCTAATTTGTGTGTTCCTAGGTGCTGCATGCTAACGGCTGCGCGCCGCGGCTCTACTGCACCTTCCAGAATGGCCTTTGCTACGAGTTTATGCAAGGGGACGCCCTCGGAACACAGGACGTCAGGGATCCAACCATACTCAGGTGAGAACATGGTGCAGTCCAACAGGGACCCCTCCCTACTCAGGTGTGATGGTATAGGTGAGGTGTGGAGGTGCCTCTTAAACGGATGGGGGACAATGTTATTCGAAAACCCTCTTCAAGCTGATCCTGATATCTGTCTAGCCTGCAGGTAAGGCAGGCTTTGATCTGTACACCCTCAATTTCAACACCCTCAAACTCCTGCAGGAGTGTATAGTACACACCACTGTGTACTGCTCATTCATGTCCTTTCTCTCTCCAGCTCTTTCCAGGAAACCAGTATAGGAGAGCATCTTCAATGCTCTAACCTTGAGTTAGTGTGATACATGTTTTTCATCCATGGTCACACTGTTCTGCTGGGTTTATGGGTTAGTTTGAGTAAGATGTTACGGTCAGGACTTTGTTTATAGCAGACTGAACACGGCAGCACATGGTGCAGTGCTCCTCTGTTCTACCAGCAGACAGTGCTGAGCTAACAAACTGTAGCAAGCCAGCCTTTGATAAGCATACTACAGCCAGATCTGTGTAAGTGTCTACAGTCGTGGCCAAATGTTTTGAGTGACACAAATATTAATTTCCACAAAGGTTGCTGCTTCAGTGTCTTTAGATATTTTTGTCAGATATTACTATGGAATACTGAAGTATAATTACAAGCATTTCATAAGTGTCAACGGCTTTTGACAATTACATGAAGTTGATGCAAAGAGTCAATATTTGCAGTTTAGTCCCTTCTTTTTCAAGACCTCTGCAATCCACCCTGGCATGCTGTCAATTAACTTCTGGGCCACATCCTGACTGATGGCAGCCCATTCTTGCATAATCAATGCTATGAATTCGTCAGAATTTGTGGGTTTTTGTTTGTCCACCCGCCTCTTGAGGATTGACCACACGTTCTCAATGGGATAGAGGTCTGGGGAGTTTCCTGGCCATGGACCCAAAATATCAATGTTTTGTTCTCCAGGCCACTTTGCTATCACTTTTGCCTTATGCCAAGGTGCTCCATCATGCTGGAAAAGGCATTGTTAGTCACCAAACTGTTCCTGGATGGATGGGAGAAGTTGCTCTCAGAGGATGTGTTGGTACCATTCTTTATTCATGGCTGTGTTTTTAGGCAAAATTGTGAGTGAGCCCACTCCCTTGGCTTAGAAGCAACCCCACACATGAATGGTCTCAGGATGCTTTACTGTTGGCATGACACAGGACTGATGGTAGCGCTGACCTTGTCTTCTCCGGACAAGCTTTTTTTTACGGATGCCCCAAACAATCGGAAAGGGGATTCATCAGAGGAAATTACTTTACCCCAGTCCTCAGCAGTCCAAACCCTGTACCTTTTGCAGAATCTCAGTCTGTTCCTGATGTTTTCCCTGGAGAGAAGTGGCTTCTTTGCTGCCCTTCTTGACACCAGGCCATCCTCAAATTCTCTGCCTCACTGTGCGTGCAGATGCACTCACACCTGCCTGCTGCCATTCCTGAGCAAGCTCTGTACTGGTGGTGCCCCGATCCCGCAGCTGAATCAACTTTAGGAGACGGTCCTGGCACTTGCTGGACTTTCTTGGGCGCCCTGAAGCCTTCTTCACAACAATTGAACCGCTCTCCATGAAGTTCTTGATGATCTGATAAATGGTTGATTTAGGTGCAATCTTACTGGCAGCAAAATCCTTGCCTGTGAAGCCCTTTTTGTGCAAAGCAATGATGACTGCACATGTTTCCTTGCAGGTAACCATGGTTGACAGAGGAAGAACAATGACTCCAAGCACCACCCTCCTTTTGAAGCTTCCAGTCTGTTATTCGAACTCAATCAGCATGACAGAGTGATCTCCACCGTCCTCGTCAACACTCACACCTGTGTTAACGAGAGAATCACTGACATGTCAGCTGGTCCGTTTGTGGCAGGGCTGAAATGCAGTGGAAATATTTTTGGGGGATTCGGTTCATTTGCATGGCAAATAGGGACTTTGGAATTAATTGAAATTCATCTGACCACTCTTCATAACATTCTGGAGTATATGCAAATTGCCATCATAGAAACTGAGGCAGCAGACTTTGTGAAAATTAATATTTGTGTCATTCTCAAAACCTTTGGCCACGACTGTATACCATAGTAGACTACTGATGAGTCCAGAGAGACTGAGTCTCAAGACTGTCCTAAACCCTGTTTTCACCATGGAACTAGAATTAGAGGTCAAGCAGTCAAGTTAATACATTATCAGAGAAGGATCCAGGACCCAACGGTTTGTAGTGGATATGAGTAATTTTGGATGAGCACATTGTATTTTATTTCATTCATCAGAACAAACATGTTTGCATGAAAGGTGAGTACTGATATACTGTATTAAGTAGTGTGTGATATAGTGTCTAATGTGTATCTTCCTCCTTAGACTGATATCCAGGGAGATGGCTCATATCCATGCGATCCATGCACACAACGGCTGCATCCCCAAACCCAATCTGTGGATTAAGATGAGGAAATATTTCTCTCTGGTCGCTACAGAGTTCACCGACCAAGCCTCCAACACCAGGTAAGAGGACCCTGAAACGAGACACACACACACACACACCACACCAGGTAACCTGAAAACACAGAGGCTGAAGAAACTGGCTCAGACACACTTTGACCCCTCTTACTCAGAAGGGTCTTTTCATAACCTGGTTTATTGTTCATACATACTCAGTCGTCTGGGAGGATTACGCTTTATTCCCATGGTTATTAAGTCCTCTATACAGGCTCTTATATAAGTGTGATCATAACTACAGTGCAGGGTAGATGTGGATTAGGGAGCCAGAGGCATGTATTGGGATATCAGATGTTTGCATACCACTTAGTTTATCAGCCTGCCGAGAATGCCTGGGTAATGTAGCACACTGTGTCATTCAGCTATCCTGCCTCCACTGTACACACAGTCCTAGTCACACTCACACAAACGTAGACTCAACAACTGTGCCCAGAGAAGAGAAGGCTTCTGCCTTCTTGAGGGTGGGTGCTGGTTGCACAACTTGCTCCTATACCCAGCCAACAGCAGAGATCCTGGGCAGGCAGGCAGGGAGGAGAGAGCTGGGTGAAACTCTTAGAAACTGGGAGCTCAGTAAGCGAGCAGTGGCCTGGGTGCAAATGGTCCTCAGTGGGGATGGGCTATAGGGAGAAGCAGCAGTAGTATCATTTGGTGGTTGGTTACTAGTCGTAGGGAATATTCCCAATAGTAGTAACTATTGCTGTACTACTAATGGAAGAAAGTTAAAGTGGGAATCCCGGGATAGAGAGTTAACACAGTGGGAGTCGGTCAGTCCTCCCCCTTCCTTTCTACTCTGCCTCTTCAGGCTAACTCTGGATTAGCCCTTTAAGCCCATTACCACAGGAGAGTGGTCGCTCGATTGGCCGAGACAATCACCCTTGGAATGATCCCTTTCCTCTCAGCACTGCTCCTCTGGGCACTCTCAGGGTGAATACAGTACACACAAATTACCTTACTCTCTCTTACTCTCACGCAAACACACATACAGTACACACATACACACCAAGGTTTATGATAAGAAAAAATGGCGCCGGAAAAGTGACCGGGAAGATTTTAATTTATCGGACATTTGAGAAATGTACCGGTCATCTATATGGATTGGGTGCATTACCCATTAGGGTGTCCACCCACGCAGCCAGCGCCATCAATAAACCAGGGATATTTGCCAAATGAGCCATATTTACCTGTCCTTTAAAACAGCCTATAACAAATGACAAAAACACTTTTCTTGTGTTTCGATGTGTAGCATATGCAGAACTTTTATAGCGTTTTTGTTTTTTACTTTCCTAAAACAATAATTGTCCACCTCACGGTTCAGCTGTTGGAGATTTGAGCACTAAATGCATCAGGGCATTGCATTCATAGGCCTGTAGGCTTAGGCACTCTCTGTATGATATTGATTCCAAAAAATCTGTGTGTGTATATTTAAGCTTAGGCTCAGCCCCAGAGAGAGAGATCGCGATATAGGCGTACGGAAGGAGGATAATATGTTTTCTATAAAAATCTTTTTTTATAATGTTAGATTATAGGAGTAACACTGGTATGCCAAGAACATTCTACCTCAAGTTCAACTGTCGGAGTCAACTGTACACTGCCTTCATATCATACGCCTGCAACATAATAGGCTTATAGCCAGGGTAATAGTAAAAGTAAATCAAGCCATAGTTTATAGGGAAAATACGAGCAGGATATTGTATTGCGGCAAACACATTACAGTTGGAACTTTAATTTGGCCAAAGAAAATGGCTCAACAAAATGAAACAAAACACTTGCGAACTGGTTTAAACCTTCACAATATTGAACAGGCTATATTGCAGCAATTACTAAAAGGGCTAGTGCTTAATGCTTAATTAACCCAAAAAATGACAGCAATAGACTAATTATATTTTATTTTACAACCGGCTTACTTATATACCGATCTTAATCTAAATACAGAGCACACAATCAAAAAGACAGGTCGAACTTAATTTAGCCAATAAATGTTTAAACAGAATGGGGGGAAAAAACACATTTATCATATTTAAAGAACTGGTTTAGATTAATACAATGATAGTTATAATTAGTTATCACAATGAAGGCCTACAATGATAGTTATAATTTGTTTTAGCATTATTATTACTCTATGAAAACATTTTATAAAGTAAAGAAATTGCATCCTACTGTACCTGAATAGCGAGTTGCACACTAGCTTGCATTTTGCTGCGCCAACATTCTTGTTATCTTAGTTCACTACAATATTGAAACTTGTCCATACGGGGGAGATTCCCCTTCTAGACTTTTCACGATAGGCATACTCTAACTTTAATTTTACGTCCGTGAAAGGCCTCCATCTTCACAATCAACAGTAGCTCAACGCTCCTCTCTTGCTCTCTCTCTCTCTCTCTCTCTCTCTCTCTCTCAGCAGCAGGCTCATTTATGTAAGACAACCCGCAAGGAGTGAGAATGGTGCTGATGTGCAAAATTGGGATGTATGCACCTCTGGCTACAATTGTATTAGTTGGCTGCACTCCCTGTCTGATTTGAAATTCTACCGTTTTGAGAGAGACTAGTGTGTGTCTGTTTTTGTTCATTCTACAAAGTCCCATGCTCTGTTGGTCCAACAACACTGTATACACTTTGAAAACTTGGCAAAGCTATTTCAGTCACTCTAAATAGGGCCAACTTACTGTTGTTTTTATTTAACAATGAACATTGTGTCCTCGATAACAGTCACAGGGAGGAAACGGAGTCACTGATGTTAGTCTGAAAATGTGGACTCCCCCCACCACCCCTCTCTCTAGGATCCAGCAGGAGGTGCCCAGCCAGGCAGTGTTGGAGCAGGAGATGGTGTGGATGAAGGAGCACTTGTCAAAGCTGGGCTCTCCTGTGGTGCTCTGTCACAATGACCTGCTCTGCAAGAACATCATCCACAACAGCAAAGAGGGTGAGTTGGTTACAGCAACGTTAGAACATCATCCACAACAGCAAAGAGGGTGAGTTGGTTACAGCAACGTTAGAACATCATCCACAACAGCAAAGAGGGTGAGTTGGTTACAGCAACGTTAGAACATCATCCACAACAGCAAAGAGGGTGAGTTAGTTACAGCAACGTTAGAACATCATCCACAACAGCAAAGAGGGTGAGTTGGTTACAGCAACGTTAGAACATCATCCACAACAGCAAAGAGGGTGAGTTGGTTACAGCAACGTTAGAACATCATCCACAACAGCAAAGAGGGTGAGTTGGTTACAGCAACGTTAGAACATCATCCACAACAGCAAAGAGGGTGAGTTGGTTACAGCAACGTTAGAACATCATCCACAACAGCAAAGAGGGTGAGTTGGTTACAGCAACGTTAGAACATCATCCACAACAGCAAAGAGGGTGAGTTGGTTACAGCAACGTTAGAACATCATCCACAACAGCAAAGAGGGTGAGTTAGTTACAGCAACGTTAGAACATCATCCAGTCAAGGTCAAGGACCTCTATCACTGTATTTTTATAATTTTTGACAGTATTTGACAGTTTTGTTTTTGAATAATACATTCTAAATTTGCAAATTGAGTAGTGCATGAGGCTAGGGTGGCAATACATACATTCTAAGGGATTTACATGGATCTTTCTCCATTCTGACTGTTTTACAGTGCATTCGGAAAGTTTTCACACCCCTTGGCTTTTTCCACATTTTGTTACGTTACAGCCTTATTCTAAAATTGATTAAATAGTTTTTCCCTCATCAATCTACACACAATATCCCATAATGACAAAGCAAAAACAGGTTTTTAAACATTTTAGCTAATGTATCATTACAAAATTACCTTATTAACATGAGTATTCAGACCCTTTGCTATGAGACTCTAAATTGAGCTAAGCTTCATCCTGTTTCCACTCATCATCCTTGAGATGTTTCTACAACTTGATTGGAGTCCACCTGTGGTAAATACAAATCATGACCAATCAAATGAAAAGGCACCTGTTTATATAAGGTCCCACAGTTGATAGTGCATGTCAGAGCAAAAACCAAGCCATGAGGTTGAAGGAATTGTCCCTAGAGCCCCCGAGACAGGTTTATTTCGAGGTACTGATCTGGGGAAGGGGTACCCATTTTTTTTTTTTTTCAGCATTGAAGGTCGCCAAGGAAACAGTGGCCTCCATCATTCTTAAATGGAAGCCAAACTGAGCAATCGGGGGAGAAGGGCCTTGGTCAGGGAGGTGACCAAGAACCCGATTGTCACTTTGACAGAGCTCCAGAGTTCCTCTGTGGAGATGGTTGTCCATCTTGAAGGTTCTCCCATCTCTGCAGCACTCCACCAATCAGGCCTTTTATGATAGTGGCCAGACCGAAGCCACTCTTCAGTAAAAGGCACATGACAGCCCGCTTTGAGTTTGCCAAAAGTCAAAGATTCTCTGGTCTGATTGAACTCTTTGACCTGAATACCAAGTGTCACGTCTGGGAAAAAAAACCCTACTCCCCTACTGGGAGGCTAGTCAGTATCAAGGGAAAGATTAACTGAGCAAAGTACAGAGAGATCTTGGATGAAAACCTGCTCCAGAGAGCGCAGGACCTCAGACTGGGGCAAAGGTTCACCTTCCAACAGGACAACGACCCTGAGCACACAGCCAAGACAACGCAGGAGTGGCTTTGGGACAAGTCTCTGAATGTCCTTGAGTGGCCCAGCCAGAGCCCAGACTTGAACCCGCTCAAACATCTCTGGAGAGACATGAAAATAGCTGTGCAGCAACACTCTCCATCCAACCTGATAGAGCTTGCGAGGTTCTGCAGAGAATGGGAGAAACTCCCCAAATACAGGTGTGCCAAGCTTGCAGCATCTTACCCAAGAAGAGTCGAGACTGTAGTTGCTGCCACAGGTGCTTCAACATGTTTTTTTATTTATATATATATATGCAAACATTTCTAAAACCTGTTTTTGCTTTGCAATTATAGGGTATTGTATATAGATTGATGGGGGGGGGTCAATGTTAATACATTTCAGAACAGGGCTGTAATGTAACAACATTTGGAAAAAGTAAAGGGGTCTGAATACTTTCTGAATGCACTGTTCAATTAAACTTTAACCACATTTTTGTGGGCCATTTTCACCAATTTCTGCTTTTCCTGTGTTCATTTAAGATCATTTCCACACTGCCACATAGGACTGCACAATATTGGCTAAATATCTAGGCATTATTTTTAACCAAATGTTGCAGTTGTGATTTGACTTGCAATTTAGATCAAAACACTTGGGTGAACGGTTGGGATCATGAAAATAGAATGATTATAATTATATAGTTAAATTATACTAGTGGGCACTTTGAATACAGTGTTTGACATGGCAATGAATGAAAATGCCAGGGAGGAGTTATTGTAACAGGGTAGGAAACAGTGTTTGTCAGTGTTTCCTAGGGGATCCTATAATCTTTGGCTTCATTAAATTTCTCTTAGTTATTTCATGTAGCTAACACATTCATGCTTCGTCTATTCCTCTTTGGTTTCGAAGACACTGTTGCAAAAACAACATGCTGATTTAGGCCTGCATCATCATTGGTATCAGATTGGCTACGTTTGCTCTGACTTAGTTCATTTTATTAGCTAGCTAACGAGCTATTAGCATTAGTGGCGATTTAGCCACAAATTGTTAAGAAAATACAAACTAGCAGTTTACAGATGTAAGAAACAAACTAATAGTGTAATTATAGAACTCTAGTGGATTTATATTAACTCTTTAGAGCCCATAGCGTCCGTCAATGGCTTTTCTTTAAATTACTATAGCGGCCGCAAATGGCCTTGTTTTTCGAACAATACTATCTGTGTCAATATCGAAGATGTCGTTCCCATAGCAACGATAAAAACATTCCCTAACCAGAAACCGTGGATTGATGGCAGCATTCGCGTGAAACTGAAAGCGCGAACCACTGCTTTTAATCAGGGCAAGGTGTCTGGTAACATGTCCGAATATAAACAATGCAGCTATTCCCTCCGCAAGGCTATTAAACAAGCTAAGCGTCAGTACAGAGACAAAGTGGAATCTCAATTCAATGGCTCAGACACAAGAGGCATGTGGCAGGGTCTACAGTCAATCACGGACTACAAGAAGAAACCCAAGCCCAGTCACGGACCAGGATGTCTTGCTCCCAGGCAGACTAAATAACTTTTTTGCCCGCTTTGAGGACAATACAGTGCCACTGACACGGCCTGCAACGAAAACATGCGGTCTCTCCTTCACTGCAGCCGAGGTGAGTAAGACATTTAAACGTGTTAACCCTCGCAAGGCTGCAGGCCCAGACGGCATCCCCAGCCGCGCCCTCAGAGCATGCGCAGACCAGCTGGCCGGTGTGTTTACGGACATATTCAATCAATACCAGTCTGCTGTTCCCACATACTTCAAGAGGGCCACCATTGTTCCTGTTCCCAAGAAAGCTAAGGTAACAGAGCTAAACGACTACCGCCCCGTAGCACTCACTTCCGTCATCATGAAGTGCTTTGAGAGACTAGTCAAGGACCATATCACCTCCACCCTACCTGACACCCTAGACCCACTCCAATTTGCTTACCGCCCAAATAGGTCCACAGACGATGCAATCTCAACCACACTGCACACTGCCCTAACCCACCTGGACAAGAGGAATACCTGTGTGAGAATGCTGTTCATCGACTACAGCTCGGCATTCAACACCATAGTACCCTCCAAGCTCGTCATCAAGCTCGAGACCCTGGGTCTTGACCCCGCCCTGTGCAACTGGGTACTGGACTTCCTGACGGGCCGCCCCCAGGTGGTGAGGGTAGGCAACATCTCCTCCCCGCTGATCCTCAACACGGGGGCCCCACAAGGGTGCGTTCTGAGCCCTCTCCTGTACTCCCTGTTCACCCACGACTGCGTGGCCATGCACGCCTCCAACTCAATCATCCAGTTTGCGGACGACACAACAGTGGTAGGCTTGATTACCAACAACGACGAGACGGCCTACAGGGAGGAGGTGAGGGCCCTCGGAGTGTGGTGTCAGGAAAATAACCTCACACTCAACGTCAACAAAACTAAGGAGATGATTGTGGACTTCAGGAAACAGCAGAGGGAACACCCCCCTATCCACATCGATGGAACAGTAGTGGAGAGGGTCGCAAGTTTTAAGTTCCTCGGCATACACATCACAGACAAACTGAATTGGTCCACTCACACTGACAGCGTCGTGAAGAAGGCGCAGCAGCGCCTCTTCAACCTCAGGGGGCTGAAGTAATTCGGCTTGTCACCAAAAGCACTCACAAACTTCTACAGATGCACAATCGAGAGCATCCTGGCGGGCTGTATCACAGCCTGGTACGGCAACTGCTCCGCCCGCCCTCAACCGTAAGGCTCTCCAGAGGGTAGTGAGGTCTGCACAACGCATCACCAGGGGCAAACTACCTGCCCTCCAGGACACCTACACCACCCGATGTTACAGGACGGCCATAAAGATCATCAAGGACATCAACCACCCGAACCACTGCCTGTTCACCCCGCTATCATCCAGAAGGCGAGGTCAGTACAGGTGCATCAAAGCTGGGACCGAGAGACTGAAAAACAGCTTCTATCTCAAGGCCATCAGACTGTTAAACAGCCACCACTAACATTGAGTGGCTGCTGCCAACACACTGTTATTGACACTGACCCAACTCCAGCCACTTTAATAATGGGAATTGATGGGAAATGATGTAAATATATCACTAGCCACTTTAAACAATGCTACCTTATATAATGTTACTTACCCTACATTATTCATCTCATATGCATACGTATATACTGTACTCTACATCATCGACTGCATCCTTATGTAATACATGTATCACTAGCCACTTTAACTATGCCACTTTGTTTACTTTGTCTACATACTCATCTCATATGTATATACTGTACTCGATACCATCTACTGTATGCTGCTCTGTACCATCACTCATTCATATATCCTTATGTACATATTCTTTATCCCCTTACACTGTGTATAAGACAGTAGTTTTGGAATTGTTAGTTAGATTACTTGTTGGTTATCACTGCATTGTCGGAACTAGAAGCACAAGCATTTCGCTACACTCACATTAACATCTGCTAACCATGTGTATGTGACAAATAAAATTGGATTTGATTTGGTATGCGGTCATTTGAATTTTTCAACGTTTAAAAAAAAAAAATGATGGTGCCGAAGTGGTCGACTTTTCACTGTGAAAAACGCTGTCTTTGTTGGTTAGTGGTACGGATTCGGACACATCCTTGCACTTTGAAAGCGTAAACAGTAGATGTATGTTTGATGCTGTGAAACTTGGGGAATGGCTCTCAAATTAGAAAGTCCTGTCATGATAACTTGGTTGGTACAGGTTAAAACGGCAGCGGTGGAGCTCAAATAATGTGGACCAAAAGTATGTGGACACCTTCTTGGCAAACATTTAATTCCAAAATTATGGGCAATAATATGGAGTTGGTCCCCCCCCTTTGCTGCTATAACGGCCTCCACTCTTCTGGGAAGGTTTTCTGCTAGATGTTGGAACATTACTGCGGGACTTGCTTCCATTCAGCCATGACCATTAATGAGGTTGGGCACTAATGTTGAGCGAATCGGCCTGGCTCACAGTAGGCGTTCCAATTCATCCCAAATGTGTTCGATGTGGTTGAGGGCAGGGCTCTGTGCAGGCCAGTCAAGTTCTTCCACATGGACCTCGCTTTGTGCAAGGGGACATTGTCATGCTGAAACAGGAAAGGGCCTTCCCCAAACTGTTGCCACAAAGTTGGAAGCACAGAATTGCCTAGAATGTTATTGTATGCTGTAGCATTAAGATTTTCCTTCACCGGAACTAAGGGGACTAGCCCGAACCATTATTCCTCCTCTGCCAAACTTTACAGTTGGCACTGTGCATTGACGCAGGTAGCGTTACATCCGTCAAACCCAGATTCATCTGTCGGACTGCCAGATCGTGAAGCGTGATTCTTTACTCCATAGAACGCGTTTCCACTGCTCCAGAGTCCAATGGAGGCAATCTTTACACCACTCCAGCCAACACATTGAGCATGGTGATCTTAGGCTTGTTTGCGGCTATTCTGCCATGGGCACCCTTTTCATGAAGCTCCCAATGAACAGTTCATTTTGAAATAGTCTCTAAATTGTTTACATTTGTACAAAGTTAACTTGTAATTGTAATTTGTTCTTTGTTTTAGAGCTACGGCTGTTTTTGAAATGTGTGAAAACATGAGCTTTATCTTGGAAATTCACAGTATAGCAATATTCTAGAATTCTACTGGGGTCTAAAGGGGTAAGACCTAAAGTGGAAACAGCATCATTGTCATCAACATTGTAGCATGTGTTCAGTCTGCATGGTCAATGCAACACAAGTGTCTCATGGTCGAGCAAAAACAAATGTGCGCCTTGAGTGACTGGGCGGGGCTAGGTCTGTGTGGAAATCAGCATGGAGGGAAAGAACTCAAGTAGTGGAGTAAATTTGAAAAAATTGACTTTACACACGAAGTATCACATTTAACAAACTATTCAAACATTCAAATACCATTACAGAAGGTAAAGTAAAAACTTAAACCGGTCCATGTATTGGTATTTATTAGGATCCCCATTAGCTGCTGAAACATCTACTCTTCCAGGGGTCCACGTGAAATAATATATAGTACAGAACATTATTAGTCAATGCACTGTCTGTAGTTCAGCCCTTCAATGTATTCAAACCCCTTGAGTTTTGTTATGTTACAGCCGTATTCTAAAATGGATTCAATTGTTTTTGTTCCTTGTCAATTTACACACAATACTCCATAATGACAAAGCAAAAAACAGGTTATTTTAGAAATTGTGGCAAATGTATTAAAAATAAAGAACTGAAATACATATTTACATAAGTATTCAGATGCTTTACTCAATACTCTGAAGCACCTTTGGCAGGGATTACAGACTCAAGTCTTCTTGGGTGTGATGCTACAAGCTTGGCAAACCTGTATTTGGGGAGTTTCTCCCATTCTTCTCTGCAGATCCGCTCAAGCTCTGTCAGTTTGGATGGGGAGTGTCGCTGCACAGCTATTTTCAGGTCTCTAGAGTTCAATCGGGTTCAAGTCTGGGCTTTGGCTGGGCCACTCAAGGACATTGAGACTTGACCCGAAGCGACTCCTGTGTTGTCTTGGCTGTGTGCTTAGGTTTGTTGTTCTGTTTGATTGGGGCGGCAGTTAACTTTCCGAGGTCCTGAGCACTCTGGAGCAGGTTTTCATCAAGAATCTCTCTGTACTTTGCTCCGTTCATCATTCCATCGGTCCTAACTAGTCTCCCAGTCCCTGCTGCTGAAAAATGTCCCTGCTGCTGAAAAATATCCCCACAGCATGATGCTGCCACCATGCTTCACCATAGGGATGGTGCCATGTTTCCTCCAGACGTGACACTTGGCATTCCGACCAAAGAGTTCAATCTTGGTTTCATCAGACCACAGAATCTTGTTTCTCATGGTCTGAGAGTCCTTTAGGTGCCCTTTGGCAAACTCCAAGCGGGATGTTATGTGCCTTTTGCTGAGGAGTGGCTTCCGTTCTACCATAAAGGCCTGATTGGTGGAGTGCTGCAGAGATGGTTGTTTTTCTGGAAGGTTCTCCCATCTCTGGAGCTCTGTCAAAGTGACCATCGGGTTCTTGGTCACCTCCCTGATGAAAGCCCTTCTTGAATTAACTACAGATGGACTCCAAGTTGTAGAAACATCTCAAGTATGATCAATGGAAACAGGATGCATCTGAGCTTAATTTTTAGTCTCTGAGCAAAGGGTCTGAATACTTAAATAAGGTATTTTTAATTTTTTTAATCCATTTTAGAATACGGCTTTAACGTAACAAAGTGGAAAAAGGGAAGGGGTCGGTGTTAAAATAGGCAATTATTTTTGTCCTTTTCTGGGTTGCTTGTTTGTTTCTGAGAGGCTGATCCGAGGGAGACATGTCAGTGACATTTACATTTGAGTCAATGGTACTGGGTGGGCTGCCCACAGCGGGCTTCTTCCTAAGGCAGACAGTTTCAGTGCAAACTGTGGAATTCAATTCTATATGCATGTGATTATTGCAGATAATACCCTCGGCGCTATAAGTTAAAGAATAGATTAGGTTACTTACATTCACTGCACTTCTATTTCTCTGGGATATAATACGATTTCCATGTCCTCTGTTGCTTATTATGACAGGGTGGACTGGAACGCTACCAAACCCAGACAGTCAGTCTCTTGAGCAGTTCGCTATGTTGGAGAGAATCCTCGAACCCTTTGCGGTAAGGGTGAATCCCATCTTTTAAAGATTGTTGGTTGCTCCCACAGCAAGTCAAATTTGTTACGAAAGGAGACATTCCTGTCTTTGCAGAGTTTCTTCAGGAACTTGTTTAGGGCAGCTAGGCGGCTGTAATGTTCCAAACCCCTTCTATAGCATGGCAGGGGGCTAGAGATTAATGTTCTCTTCCCTTTGCAAACAAGGATGTTCAAGAGAAAGTTGTAGTCCTCCTTTAATTCTTCAGATTGCCGAAAGCGAATGACATTAAATCCAACTTCGGTGCCAATAGTAGAGTAGCTGGCTAGAACTGTTTGCAGGAGGAAGTTGTCTTGGACACGGGCGCCTGGGTAACAATGGACCTTGGTCTGCCCACAGGCCGCAAGCAGGACAAAATCTCACCATTGAGCTGCCCAAGACTGTGGTCATGATGGAATACAATGGGGAAGGAAGAGGGGGAACCGAATGTGCCTGCCTCTGGCAGGGGGGAGGAGGTTTGCTTCGACTCTTGCCAGCCTGACTCAACGCACATATACCAGTAGCAGCGGATGGTGTCGGGATCCTCTGGGAGGTGGAGGAGGGCCCAAGACCTTGCTTCCTTTGGTCAGTGACCGGGCTGAGCTGTGGAGGAGGGTGCCCCTGGACGGCTGCTGGCGTACACCATCAATACCGCTGTATATAGTAAAATACAGTATACTGCCTACCACAAGATAGAACATAGGGATGTAACAATTCACAATAGTCATTAGTCCCTGGTTCAAATGTTTAAGAGAGACCCCAAAGCAACGCAAATGTAGCATGCATCGGTCAGGAAATCTATTCAAGCGTTATGAATCGCCGGTTCACAAATGTTTTGTTCAAATTCCTTTATTTCTACCTTCTGAAAATACCACTCATCATTTGTGACAACTGCATCCTCTCCTTCACTTTGGAACTAAGCATGTAATTATGTTAGACAGTCATTTTGCAACCCAAACAAACCCAGTCATTTTGCAACCCAAACAAACCCAGGCAATATCAGTAGCCTAATCAAACTGCGCGCTGTGCGCTGATCGAGAGGTATGCCTACTCCTGATCTGGCACATCTGCAAGTCATCTTCAGCATTCAAATGTTAGTCAAATGGGGGCCTACCGAGTAGCGCAGCGGTCTAAGGCACTGCAGTGCTTGAGGCGTCATTAAAGATCCGGGTTCGATCCCGGGATGTGTCGCAGCCGGCCGCGACCGGGTGACCCTAGAGGCGACACACAATTGGCCCAGTGTCGTCCGGGTTAGGATAGGGTTTGGCCGGCCGGGATGGCCATGTCCAATAACGCTCTAGCTACTCCTGACGCATGCACGCTAACACGGTTGCCAGTTGTGCAGTGTTTCCTCCGACACATTGGTGCTGCTGGTTTCTGGGTTAAGTGGGATAGCCCCCTTTTTTAAGTTTTTGCCTAAAATGACACACCCAAATCTAACTGCCTGTGGCAAGGATATGTATATTCTTGGTACCACTTGAGAGGAAACGTGAATTGAATGTAGGAGAATATAACACAATAGATCTGGTAGAAGAAAATTCAAAGAAAAACCCAATTTCCCCCCTACCACCATCTTTGAAATGCAACAGGTCCCAGTTCTCGCAATCACTCTGGTTGTAATTTCGATAGTGTCCACAAGATGGCAGCAGTGTGTGCGCCGTTTCAGACGGATAACTTGAACTATGAGCGAACTACATGACATTTCGTGTGAAGTCACCCAGGTACATTTGGGAAAATCGTGAAGGAGACATTTGCATTCATATTAAATTTTTCTGCAAGAATTTCATCAAGTCTGTATACTTGGACTTTGATTTAGCTTTTCCAGTATTAGTAGCCATATTATAAGTTCAACATTTGCAAAACAACCAGTTTTCATATCTTCATAACTCTGAATATCCTTATCATTTTTGTCCAAAAGGAAAAGGCATGTCATACAAGGTTAGTAGCTACATTTTACAACAGATACATGGTTTCCGGATACTCCCGTAAAGCCCAGCTCATTGGCTATCTAGCTAGCTTTGTTGACCCCGATTGGTGCTTATTTGACAAAGTTGGAGTCGATCACGTGAAGACCGCCGGCATCATCGGCGGTGCCATGAAGGCGTCGCTCTCTGACCAAATTTGGTGTCCTATAGGATATACTACACACCTAATGATATAGTGAAGTCTAGTTATGTTCTAGGATCTCTGAGGAATACATACGAACGTGATTTGACTGGTTGAAACAACGTTTAGGGTTAGATTTTCACAGATTACTTTCTTTGCAAATTGAACGAGTAGAAATACACTGCTCAAATAAATAAAGGGAACACTAAAATAACACATCCTAGATCTGAATGAATGAAATATTCTTATTAAATACTTTTTTCTTTACATAGTTGAATGTGCTGACAACAATCACACAAAAATTATCAATGGAAATCAAATTTATCAACCCATGGAGGTCTGAATTTGGAGTGACACTCAAAATTAAAGTGGAAAACCACACTACAGGCTGATCCAACTTTGATGTAATGTCCTTAAAACAAGTCAAAATGAGGCTCAGTAGTGTGTGTGGCCTCCACGTGCCTGTATGACCTCCCTACAACGCCTGGGCATGCTCCTGATGAGGTGGCAGATGGTCTCCTGAGGGATCTCCTCCCAGACCTGGACGAAAGCATCCGCCAACTCCTGGACAGTCTGTGGTGCAACGTGGCGTTGGTGGATGGAGCGAGATATGATGTCCCAGATGTGCTCAATTGGATTCAGGTCTGGGGAACGGGCGGGCCAGTCCATAGCATCAATGCCTTCCTCTTGCAGGAACTGCTGACACACCACATGAGGTCTAGCATTGTCTTGCATTAGGAGGAACCCAGGGCCAACCGCACCAGCATATGGTCTCACAAGGGGTCTGAGGATCTCATCTCGGTACCTAATGGCAGTCAGGCTACCTCTGGCGAGAACATGAAGGGCTGTGCGGCCCCCCCAAAGAAATGCCACCCCACACCATGACTGACCCACCGCCAAACCGGTCATGCTGGAGGATGTTGCATGCAGCAGAACGTTCTCCACGGCGTCTCCAGACTGTCACGTCTGTCACATGTGCTCAGTGTGAACCTGCTTTCATCTGTGAAGAGCACAGGGCGCCAGTGTCGAATTTTCCAATCTTGGTGTTCTCTGGCAAATGCTAAACGTCCTGCACGGTGTTGGGCTGTAAGCACAACCCCCACCTGTGGACGTCGGGCCCTCATGGAGTCTGTTTCTGACCGTTTGAGCAGACACTTCTCAGTTGCTTCTTTAAAATCAGCACAACAGTTTTCAGCTGTGCTAACATAATTGCAAAAGGGTTTTCTAATTATCAATTAGCCTTTTAAAATAAACTTCGATTAGCAAACACCACGTGCCATTGGAACGCAGGAGTGATGGTTGCTGATAATTGGCCTCCATACACCTATGTAGATAGTCCATTAAAAATCTGCCGTTTCCAGCTACAATAGTTATTTACAACATTAACAATGTCTACACTGTATTTCTGATCAATTTCATGCTATTTTAATGAACAAAAAAAATGAGGACATATGTTTTGTAAAATTACTTGCGCAATATTAGGCTTTATTAGTTGTGACAGCCAATGTAATTTGCAAGGTAACATTTTATCAAATGCGCCGTTAAATGGTGATTTACCAGAATAAAGTAGCATACTGCCGGAGAGACAACTCTCATATGGCTTTAGGTAGGCAACATGCTGATTGGGGCTATTTTATTTTATTTTGATCAGGTTCATCAACATCTACAGTAGTTTTGGTAGTTTAGCTTGAAACAATTGGTGTATATGGCAATTTTTTTGATTAGCAGGGTGAATCACTTTTGCTACCCACAATGCATGGTCGAAGTGGGAGAAGAAGCGGTCTAAACCATTAGATTATGGGTGAAATCCAAAATTGTGCTATAGATTCATTGGCTTAGTCAGGTCATTTTTTAACACTTAATCTGCAAAAATAAATAATACTGAGCAAAAATATAAATGCAACAATTTCAAAGATTTTACTGAGTTACAGTTCATAAGAAAACCAGTCAATTAAAATAAATAAATTAGGCCCCAATCTATGGATTTCACATGAATGGGAATACAGCTGGTCTTTTGGTCACAGATACCTTTTTAAAAAAGGTAGGGGAGTGGATCAGAAAAACAGTCCGTATCTGGTGTGTTCACATCTCCTTCACATAGAGTTGATATGGTTGTTGTTTGTGGCCTGTGGAATGTTGTCCCACTCTTCTTCAATGGCTGTGCGAAGTTGCTAGATATTGGTGGGAACTGGAAGGCGCTGTCGTACACGTCAATCCAGAGCATCCCAAACCTGCTCAATGGGTGACATGTCTAGTGAGTATGCAGGCCATGGAAGAACTTCCAGGAATTGTGTACAGCGCCTTGTAACATGGGGCCGTGCATTATCATGCTGAAACGTGATGGCGGCGGATGAATGTCACGACAGTGGGCCTCGGGATCTCGTCACATTTTAGTGGCCTGTTATTGTCCCCGGCACAAGGTTTACCTGTGTAATGATCATGCTGTTAAATCAGCTTCTTGATATGCCACATCTGTCAGGTGGATGGATAATCTTGGCAAAGGAGAAATGCTCACTAACAGGGATGTAAAACTTTGTGCACAAATTGTTTTGCAAAATAATATTTTTGTTTGTATGGAACATTTCTGGGATATTTTATTTCAGCTCATGAAACATTGTACCAACACTTTATATGTTGCAATTATATTTTTGTTCAGTATAATTAGTGGGTGATGGTGATTTCAGAATGTGGGGGATGGGGTGCCAGTTTCCCATATGGCGTAGCTCAGGTACCCACATACACCATAGACCTATACATCACATATACAGTACCAGTCAAAAGTTTGGACACACCTACTCATTCAAGGGTTTCATCATAGCGCTTGATGTTTTTTTGCAAAGCTTTCAAAGTTCTTTTAATTTTCCACTTTGACTGACCTTCATGTCTTAAAGTAATGATGCAATGTTGTTTCTCTTTGCTTATTTGAGCTGTTCTTGCCATAATATGGACTTGGTCTTTTACCAAATAGGGCTATCTTCTGTATACCACCCCTACCTTGTCACAACACAACTCATGGGCTCAAACGCATTAAGGAACTAAATTCCACATATTAACTTTTAACAAGGCACATCTGTTAATTGAAATGCATTTCAGGTGACTATATAATGAAGCTGGTTTAGAGAATGCCAAGAGTGTGCAAAGCTGTCATCAAGGCAAAGGGTAACTACTTTGTAGAATCTCAAATATAAAATATATGTTGATTTAACTAATTTAACTAATTTTTACTACATGATTCCATATGTGTTTTTCATAGTTTTGATGTCTTCACTATTAGTCTACAATGTAGTAATAGTAAAAAATAAAAACCCTTGAATGAGCAGGTGTGTCCAAACTTTTGACTAGTACTGTGTACGCACACACACACACACACACACACACACACAATTACAATTCAACTCAGAGAGGCATTAGCAGAATATTTTAATTTGGAATTTAAAATGATTTATGTAATAAATGTTTGCATCGTATTGCATCATACCGAATCACATTGATTCGTTTCTAACTAAAACGTATGGTATCGGAGCCCATGTATCTAGATATGTATTGAATCGTCTTCAAAAGGGAAGATGCACGTTTCTAGTAGAACATTGTCATCCATAACCGCAAAGGGTCACATCTTGGGAAAAAAGCCAGTAACTTTCCAGTGTTGGACAACATATTAGTAAAAAATTGTAACATTATCACATTTTCTTCCCATCCTCTTTTTTTCTCCAGGCCATGTCCGGTTCATAGACTATGAATACTCTAGTTACAACTATCAGGCCTTTGACATTGGGAACCACTTCAACGAGTTTGCAGGTAAGAGATACATAGGCTGTATCTTAGTCATGACATGTACTGCACACCATATATTATTAATATGTGTGTGTTCAGGTATGAGTGAGCTGGACTATGGGCTGTATCCTAGCCGTGAGATGCAGCTGGAGTGGCTGCGTGTGTATCTGCACGCGTACAAGGCGTCCACTAAGAAAGGAGAGGAGGTCAGCGACAGAGAGCTCGAGACTCTCTACGTACAGGTCAACAAGTTTGCCCTGGTGAGGAACACACAGTCGCTCACACCACTGTGGTCACTGCTCGCTCTCTTTCAAACACACACGTGTGTTAGGACCAAACTGATCAGCCCAGTACTGTCTAACCACTAACCTCTCTCTTTAGGCGTCACACTTCTTCTGGGGCTTCTGGGCACTCATCCAGGCCAAGTACTCCTCCATAAATTTTGACTTCCTGGGGTAAGTGCATGTGTGTTATGGTCCCTTCTTAAAATCTGTTGGTTGGCCTGCCTGCCTGTGTTGCATGTGAGTGAAAGGGATCTCTTACTGTGAAAGACATACCAAAACTCAGTCTGTTGTAGAGCAATCTCCACTACACTGTTTCCACACAGTGAGAGATGGAAAGGGGAGTAAGCGCCTGTGGAAATAGTGAGAAAGGAGCAGTTGATTAGAGAGAGAACTGTCTTGTCCCTGCTTCCCCAAGGGACCTGCAGAGGTGTAACTGACCCACAGGCTGGTGGTTTGAGTGTCTGCAACCCAATCAGTCCTGCAGTGACGACAGAACTGTCCCCCCGGTCACTCTTTGCCCCTGCCTGTATGAGTGACATATTGCTCAGACAGTTTAGCAGCTAGTCAATGGGATCTGTCTGGGCTATTGTTAGGGCTGCTATTGGATAGTTTGTGCACTCATTTAGTGAGAATGGGTGTTTAACTCTCTCTTCTGGTCTCTTTCAACATGTTCTTCCTTCCCTCACACTCTTTCTCCTTCCATCTTTTCACTCTCTCTCCTTCAGCTATGCTGTGCTGCGTTTCAACCAATACTTCAAGACCAAGCCTGCAGCGATGGCCCTACAGATCCCAGAATGAGAGGGGAATACAAGAGAAGAGAGGTTCACCGGCACTGACCAGGGGAGCAGACCCACTTTGAGCAGGAGAGGACTGGGATGGGTGACAAGGGTTGGGGTTCATGTTTAGGGCTGAGTATGTGGTTAAGGCAGCGGTGTCAAACTCATTCCATTGAGAGCCTAGTGTATGCTGGTTTTTGGTTTTTCCTTTCAATAAAGCCCTAGACAACCAGGTGTGGGAAGTTCTTTACTACTTAGTGACCTTTATTCATCAATCAAGTACAACGGAACAGCGAAAACCTATAGACACTTGGCCCTGGAATGAGTTTGACACTTGTGGGTAATAACATTAAGGGGACAGTGTGGATGGACCCCAACATAAAACACTATTTTATTCCTATTCAACTCAGTCCACCTGTCTCAGCACTCAAGATCCCAATCCGCCACAGTTGGTGTGTTTTCATTTTTTATATTTGATTTATTCTGTGAAGAATTGATTGATCCAGTGAGATTCACTCCCCAGACACAGGTAGCTGGAACACTAGTTTTTGGTGCCGACATGGAGGACAGTGTGCAGACAGTTATGTATAAGTGTGTTTCTGGGTTTAGTTTTTGGCTGTCGCTGCTCAAAGCGTTGTGGGACAGAGGCGGCAGTCATCGTCAACCCCCTAGCCCTTAGCTTTGGCACTGATCTAATAGGATTTATTTTTTTGATTTAGTAATGGAGAGACCTTGAAATTAGTGTATATGGTATACATCAAACTTTACAAAAGCCAAACAACAAAAAGAAATAGGAAAAAGGGCCCGCAAACTGAGTGAACAGTAACTTGAAGTCCATTCTCTCAGATCAACACAAAGTGGCTAGGGGTTGATTTAGTACTGGCAAGTAGTTGATTTTCAGTAAAGGGATCATAAATGTGATGGGAAGAGAGGGGCTAGACAGGACAGTGATATGGTAGTTTAATAATGTCTTGACGGCAGAGCATCTTCAGTGGCCAGGAGCAGCTTTGCGTCACTGATGCTAAACTTTAAACCAGTTCTCCCTCTTAGCCTCTTTTCCACCACTTTAGCTTTTATGGTTATGGTGACTCGCTCTGTTAGACTTTCCACCCCTCACAGACCATTTGGAAAATCCCAACCTCAATCACCCTTGTCACACCCCTTCCCCCTGCCCCCTCTTTACCCCTCTGCCTCCCCTTTCTCTCTCATTCTGCCCTATATCGCTTCCTCTCCCCTCTCTCTTGATTGGCTGGGAAGGGACTTTTGCCTGATGTGCACATACTTACTATAACATCCCAACCTCTCCCCACCCCCTATCAAGTTACAACTTCCCTAAAAAGGAGCCAAAACCTTATATAATGAGGTTACTTAAACCTCATTACTGAAACTGTGTTAGGTCAGGGCAAATCAAGGCTTCAAAGGGTCTGGGACCAGTAATCCTGGGCTGGTGTTTTTGTTCTGAAGCTTGTCTATGAGGATGTGAGTGAGGTGACCAAGGACAAGACAGCAGGAAGTCCACACTAAGCCAGCAGTCACTTCTCTAGCTGGCATCACGGCACACAGGTCTTTGGAGGGTCGCTGGACCAAATAACTCCAACACCCTTCCTTACCCCAGGCAGCAAGCCCCTCCAGACTAGTTCTGACCTCTCCATCCAGGCATTCAGCCCTAGTTCAGTTTTCTCTATCTGAATTGTTTGAAATTCAGTGCTTTTAAAGGTCACCTTATGTTGGATCTTTCCTCTCCAACAAGCCCTCTCAGATCAGAGGGTCAACATAAAAAATGGAGAGCCATGTTAAAGTATGGAGATACGGGTAACTGACAATATAATGGAAACGCTTGTGTAAATGCAGCATATATTGAAAGCATGTGCTTCCACACAGGTGTGGCTCCTGAGTTATTTAAGCAATTAACATTCCATTATGTTTAGGATAATGCATAAAAAATGGTGGGTAAAGACATTTTGGCCACATGGCTGGATGACAATTCCCCCATCCACAGGTCACTGAATGAGCATGAAAACAATGTAAACCATATGCCATGGCTGTCTGTCACCAGATCTCAACCCAATTGAACACTTATGTGAGATTCAGGAACAGCGCCATCAGCAAAACACTATCTCATGGAATTTCTAGAGTTCCAGACACTTGTAGAATCTATGCTAAGGTGCATTGAAGCTGTTCTGGCTCGTGGTAGCCCAACGCCGTATTTAAGACGCTTTATGTTGGTGTTTCCTTTATTTTGGCAGTTACCTGTATATCGTTCAGCCTGTCCTGTGACTCTTCCAAATTACCACTAGGGGGAGAAAGGGAGTGCTGACCCCTGCCTTGCCCTCCCCTGGTTTTCTCCTGTTACTGACGGGGTTAATAATTCACCAGTCTGACAGAGGGGACATCAATCATTCAGCAGACCGTGACACTGTGGCTTACCAGCCTGAGCAGGCCAGGCCCATAACTCTGGCCTGGAGTCAAGAAAGCCCTCTCACCTGTCAGTCACTAACATGAGTTAATCATTTATCATTAGTATTTTTTTTAAACACGATGTTGAAGAGAAGGACTCCCTGCAATTCCTGCCTGGTTGTTATGAGGAGTCACTAGCCTCGCGTGCCAGGCCTCTTTGATCCCCTAGTAAATGCCAAAATATGTTGTCTGGCAATGTGGTGAGACTGAGTCCCTGAGCAGCCTCTTGGTTGGGACAGACTCAGAAGAGCTCGCCTTTTTGTCCCTCGTCACCAGCCATACAGGCTGGGAGGGTAGATGGAGTAAAGCCATTGACACACACTCTGGTCCTAGATAGCAACAGTACAGATACTAACACACATGGTTCCACTAATCAACTAATCGGTGTGTTAATGCTGTGCTGGAACAAAAGCCTGCAACTCTCCAGGACCAGGGTTTTTGACCACTGGATTAGTGTTAATCAGAGCATCCACAACATATAGAAATGCAACAAATGGAATGGAAATGACTCGTACGTAGGATTGGGTCCACTCTACACGGTACATTTCAATCTGCAACATTCCAAACCTATTACCCCTCTGAGTCAGTGTTTGAGGGTTTTTATGAGAGAGGAGTTGGTTGTGAGAAGAACCTTTTATTGTAGTGTTTCCTAAATGGATGATCGAGTCCAATCCCTCTTATATGAAGGTTGTAAGACCTTTCTGGACAGAGACATTACTTTGACAGGCTTTATGTGAGTCACAACTCCCCATCTGCTCTACGTGATATTAGCCAGTAGACCTTGGGTTGAACTGAGAGCTGACAAGTGCTGATTGAAGAGCGCAATGAATTCTTATTTATCGTAAATATATATATGTGAATGTGTTTCCTTTGAATGACCCGTAACATTTAAATTGAAACTAAAACTGTATTCTCTTGTTAGGGTGCATCTCTGTGTTGCTTTCATCCTGTGTTTGGTGATTTTTAAGGAGAGATTAGTAGGGGAAGCCACTTTTAGATTGAGACACCATAAGAGTATGAGGAAGATAAGGTGGTTGAGATGTTCTATGCACCAAAGCACTCACTGGGGTCTGTGGTTCCTATGGCCAAACAAGTTCACTGATCAAGAACTTTTTTGTTGAAGGGTAAATGTTGCAACAGGTATGAATAAATTGGGATTAATGGTTAATCTCATGTGATTAGAAAGCGACAACCTACTTCTATCTTTAATAACATGGCCTGATGGTGGTGTTATAAATGAGTGCTTTCTGAATGCTCAATCAACCAAGAAGGATCCTGGGTTTCATGGAAATGCACCCACTTATTGAAGGTTAAGGCTGCTTTTCTATTCTCAAACCTGCCCCACATTCTGCCTATGCCCGTGTTAACTCCCCCAGGCAGATTTTAAAGCTTTGGATAAGTGTAAATGGTGGAAACACCCTCCTGCCTGACACTCCAATCCTCTCAGATCTTTGAGGGCACATGGACGGGAGCGAGTTGAAGAATCGGACCCTACTGTAGGAGTAGCTATATAGTAGTACCATACACTACATCATATGCCTTCCCTGGAAGAGCATTGATTACCATTAGTATTATTGAGGGTGTCCAAGAAGACGTTGCACACTTGCATTCAGTGATTCATTAAAGTTAGGTAAGATCCAGAACTGAGGTGTGCGTGCACTAATGTGGGACCTGATTTTGTTATTCCAGCATAGGATATGTGATGACTATGGAAGGCTTATATCCTGATGGTGGTGTTTTTAGAGTAGAAATGTTTAAAGGAGGTATTTATTGGGTGAACTGGTCATTGCATTTCTTTCATAAAAAAAAAAAATACAGTACATACCAAAATGGTTAGCGTCCAAGCTTGCAGTTCATTTGAAATTAACTTGTGAATGTACTATACTGGCTTAACTTGAAAACCCACTGTACAGAACTTGAATTACTTTCTAACTGTTCATTAGAATCTGTAAAAGAGGGCCCAACATTTCAAGATGTATGTAATGTTTGTGCTGGCGTGTGTGGAGTCAGCCACTCCTGAAGAGGACGCTGTAGCATTAAAGGCCAGTGGAGAGGAGACAGGTTGTAAATACTGTGAATCTGTCTACAGTGATCCTCCACACTTCTGGGAGAGTCATTTAAGTAAAGTAAATATTTCCATTAAAAAAAAACTTGTATCGATGGCAGTTATTCCATTTCTATACCTAAGAATTTGCTAATAGTATTTTTGAACAATAGCCACCCTGTTCCACTGTTGGAGATGCTTATTACCCCCACCAAGGTTAAACCATCACCACTGTCAGCTGACCTGTCCCTGAGATGGAAGACCCAGGGGGCTCCACTACGGAGGATATCCTCTACTAAAAACACAAGACTGCAGCATCCTCACTACTGACACGTTCCAACATCCTCTAGTAAAGTGGCCTCTCGCTGCCCCCAAGACTACAGAGAAAGTGTTCTTTATTTCTAATTTTTATACAGTTGGTTAGTAATTTGTCATTATAGCATAGAGGTTGTTTTACTATAGGCCCGGCTGATGAGACTATATAAAAAGCCACCGTTTGAAATCCGAAATGGATCAAGACATACCATAAGGACTGGGGTGGAAAGTGACCTCCTTTGGGAGTCAGTATGGTATGGACTCCAGTGGGAAACGGCACACATGATTTCATCTTAGCAACCAAAGGTGTACACACACAGAAAAATAACTTGGGCACAAATAATAAGCTATTTATTAATTTCTAAAAACTAACCACAACTTGGAAAATGTACACCTTTCGATTACACAGGCTCTTATAAACAAAATAAAGTCTATATTTACATCAGCAGGTGTGACAACATGTGACAAAGGTTTTCTGTAATATATAAAAATGTTCATCTGATATTTGTCTATGTACACAGTCCCAGCCTCTCCTAACTGCCATCCCCTTGGTTCTGGGTAGAAGTTGTCTGTAGCCACAGACCTAGGATCAATCTACCCCACCCACATCATAGCTCTTAACATTTATTGGTGCAAAAGTAAAACTGACCATAGATCAGTGTCCAGGTGCAACTTCATACTATAGTACTCCCCAATCAACGCACAGGTTTTACTGCAGTGTGACAGCAACTAACCACAAGCCTGTCTCCGTTAACATGGAGATTACATCAGAAATCTGACCCCTCTTCTGTCCAGTACATTGTGATGAAGGATGCATCCCAATAGTGTAAAGTGGCTTCCTATTTTGGTTTCTCCATCTGCACTGATCTGATTAAGGAAAGGAGAGGAAGCGACATAGGACTTTTGAGATGGATCCCTGTTTGTGAAGCCAAATGGCCCTACAGTGACTTCTGACTGCAGTACATGGACAGAGAAACAGCTGTGGTCAAGACAAGAGGCCAGAATGTCAGGGTACACAGACAAGGTGTTCAGGCCAACCTTTGAGTTCAATACTCCAACACATACGGAGATACATACATGTTACAGAACATTTGTAAAACATTCTGTGATGAGTACATTTTAAACCCGGGTCCAAAATAAATTGATTGAAAGATGCACTTACAGTTGTACACAACTAAAGAATAGAGGATTAGATGAATCTAGAATAAGGGCTTGGAAGGGGATTCCTTAAACATTTCTCCTCATTACACTAGATGTAACTGCTGATAGACTATCACAAGTGCAATAACTGAAACATTGGGTGCATCTCGATAATCTAAAGTGAATTCCTCACCTCCCCTACTCCACTTGCACCAATGTGAAGAACTAGCAGGAGGAATCTCCCCTATTGCTTTCACTTATCCTCGGTTTTGTTGTCAGTGCATATGAAGAGGAGGATTTGAGATGAAGGCCACTTGACTATTCAGGTGAAGTCTTTGGCTCTGTTTTGGAAAGGAGATGATTGTTGAGTGGAAGTGCATCAGCTAATGGGGATTATATAACCTCTAATCACCACAGACCAGGTCATCTGTGTAATAATTGAAAATGAAATAAAACATGGGTATTTCATGGTGCTGTGCTCATCCCAAACAGCAGAGGGCAGCACTCAATCAGATCTCTCCCTAACTACTGATACCCGGTCAGATATTTTTAATACCCGGCCTTAATGTTTCAGGTTTATAAGGATCCAGTCATCGGATATTGATCTGTGCTTAAGGGAAACATCTATGTCAATGCTTGTAGGGGAAGATAATGGACTGCCAGTCTAAACCAGTCGATCTCAACTCATTCCGCTACACATTGTGAATGTGCCCTTTATCACAAGCTACACTCCTACCCTGTTGATTAGGTACATAGCAGCAACATGAACAGCCCAATATATCATATGACCCATGATCTTTTAGATTCAGCTGCCAGATTCATGTGTAAAGGACACATACCTTTAATGTTGTAACAAACAACTCTCAGTAAACGTAACCTGTCGAGCCAGTCAGAGAAGGATGGGCTCCTCCTCGAGTCCGGTTCCTCTCAAGAAGATGCCCCTTCTAGCGCTATTTGGGATTTCATTGTTTAATTGTGAACTATGGGGGAGAATGGGACATGTTTGACATGTAGAGCTGAATAACAGATACTGGTGGGCCGACAGCAGATTACCAACAACTAACATCTGGGATGACAACATCTGTTTGTAGGAAAAATAAACATACACAGATAGGGTTGATGTGTGTCTCTGTGTGTTTGATCAATGTCCAATTGTATTATTTTACAAGGGTGGGGCATTTACTACGGTCTATTTCCCATCTCTTGACTCTCACTGATCTAAAAGTGAGAACTATTAGTTTAGACCCTAGTCTTCTGTGACCAGATCAGTGATTAGATAAAGAATGGGATTCATCTTAGAGTGTTGGGACAGACTCAGGCTCTGCTGACATGGTCATATGACATACTTGATATGGTCCAAGATCCACTTCTACAGACACACCCCTTTTCATTCACTTCTCTACACACACCTTTCTTCTCTCTGTCAGTCAGTGAGGAGCACTAGCTCTCCCTCACTTCTCTCTCCGCCGTCGCTCTCCTCCCCCTCACTGTACGGCGGTCTCTCCCTCTCTCTGGGGAGAGGAGTGGGCGTGGCCTGTCCCTCAGGTCTGCGACTAGGCGGAGCCTCCAGCCCTCGCGGCAGGTAGTGCTCCAATAGCGTGGGGTGGAATGGCACCGTTGCCATGGAGACCGCCCCACCACCGCCTGGGTATTGGCCCTCGCCGGGGGTGTAGTGCAGCTGCTGTGGCTCTGATTGGCTGAAAAACAGGAAGAGATGGGACACTGGTGCTGTAACGTACGCCAAATCCCAAATCCTTGTCAAAATCTGAAAGGACTGGATAGGCGTTTGCCCTGAGACAAGGCTGTATGTAGGAGTCTACCACCATGTCTCAGGACCCAGACCTTACCCAGAGAAGAGGACTTAACAAACCACTAAAAGCTACTGCTACTCAAGTGCAGTTTTACAATCCGAAAACAATACAGCAGAGTTTTAATCACTATGAGAGACTAACATAACCAGCTGTAGCCCTGCACTTCTATTTACCACAGTGGGTTTGTTTGTGTTCTTACAGAAAAAGCATGTGGGAATGGAACAGTTTATATTGTTTCATTTCATTAAGAGCTCTCTGCATAATAGCAGGTTCTCTTCACTGCTAGGGCCACACTAACAGAACATCATCTGTGTGTGAGCATTACCTGTGTGGGTATGCCCCTCTCTGCTCCTGTCTACGGTTCTTCATCATGGCTTTGTACTCGCCCACCCGGAGTCTCCGCCCCTCCACGATGCAGGTGCGTTTGGGGCGGGGCTTGTACTTGTAGTCGGGGTAACGCTCCAGGTGCTGTCGGCTCAGCCTGGCCTGCTCCTCATAGTAGGGCTGCTTCTCCTGGTTAGACATAGACTTCCATCTAGTTCCTGGCGGGAGGGAGACAATTTCAGACTAGAGAACAGAGGACTTAGTGTGTGAAAGAGTACATCTGCTTCTCCTAGTTGGACATAGACTTCCAGTGACCTACAGAGAAAGGGGTTGGCTACGTTAGATGAGGAGGGAGCGATGGCTTGAGTGCTTCACAATGGTATGGAATGTTTGGTCAGAGGAAAGGGGTGCGGGCAGTGTGTGTGTGGAGGGGGTGGGTGCGTGGTAGGAGGTTCCTGTCGCCAGGGGAAGCAGGTGGCAGATTGTGGCCTTGCATGCCCCACTGTGCCAGGTCTACAGCGGGTGACACACACACACACAGAGAGTGCACACAAACACAATATGTATACAAAGACTATATATAAATACACACAGTGCACATTGACTGACAGCATGTGTGTGTTTTACGTGTCATTAATCCCAGAGGAGCAATTTGTGCATGCTTTATGTCCCCCGTGCGTGTGTGTGTGTGTGTGGACTCACCCAGTATCTTGCTGATGGAGGAGTTGTGCATGTCAGGGAAGGCCTGTAGTATACGTCGCCTCTCGTCTTTGGCCCAGACCATAAAGGCGTTCATGGGCCTCTTGATGTGGACGGAGGAGGGGGGGCTGCGAACCTCCGCAAACAACCCAACACCAGGAGCAGATAGGGGGCCTGCAGGAGGGAAAGAGAATGGTGGGACAGCCAGTCAGTGGCCAACAAAACATCAACTTTCCCTCAACTTCACTGGTAAAACAACAGGAAAGGAGAAAACAAATAACGGACAAGCATCGTCCATGTTGTATCAGTGTAGCTAAAGGAGGAGACGAGGATATAAAACCTCTGTAGACTACTGCGATGCTTGCCCACTCGCATGTTGTTTTTGATCAGGTAGTGTTGGGGGGCCTAATAATGATCACTTTATTTGTATAGTGCTTTCGATACAAGTTAACAAAGTGCTTCACACAAAATAATCAAATTAAAGTACTAACAAAAGGAGAAAATAATTTCAGCATGAAATCAGCCTACCCTCAGAGTCGCTGCTGTGATGGTCCTCGTTGGTTTGGAGGGTCTGTCCATCCTCCCCCCGGTTGCTGTGTCCAGCCACTTTATACTCCTACACAGAGACAGAGTTACACACACACACCTGACACACAGCTACACAAAAGACAGACGGGATTTGAATGTTGCTGCAGATAAACAGGCCTGAAGAGAGCATTTAACAATATCTTTGTGTATGTGTGTGTGCATGAGTAGCTATGTTTCCATTAACTTGCCCAGTGACTTTTTGTTGACATTTATGATGCTCTCTGCGCTTTTAACGGACCTCTGAGACTATCACAGTGCAGGTGCATTTATACGGAGACTTGATTACACACAGGTGGATTGTATTTATCATCATTAGTCATTTAGGTCAACATTGGATCATTCAGAGATCCTCACTGAACTTCTGGAGAGAGTTTGCTGCACTGAAAGTAAAGGGGCTGAATAATTTTGCACGCCCAATTTTTCAGTTTTTGATTTGTTAAAAAAGTTTGAAATATCCAATAAATGTCATTCCACTTCATGATTGAGGCCCACTTGTTGTTGATTCTTCACAAAAAATACAGTTTTATATCTTTATGTTTGAAGCCTGACATGTGGTAAAAGGTCACAAAGTTCAAGGGGGCCGAATACTTTCGCAAGGCACTGTATATCCATATACCCAGTTACTACAAAGATACAGGCGTCCTTCCTAACTCAGTTGCCGGAGAGGAAGGAAACCGCTCAGGGATTTCAACATGAGGCCAATTGTAACTGTTTTAAAGTCACCGGATTTAATGGCTGCGGTAGGAGAAAACGGCAACATTGTAGTTACTCCACAATACTAACCTAAATGACAGAGTGAAAGAAGGAAGCCTGTACAGAATAAAAATATTCCAAAACATTCATCCTGTTTGCAATAAGGTACTAAAGTAAAACTGCCAAAAATGTGGCAAAGAAATTAACTTTGTGCCCTGAATACAAAGTGTTATGTTTGGAGCAAATCCAACACATCACTGAGTACCACTTCATATTTTCAAGGTGGTGGCTGCATCATGTTATGGATATGCTTGTCAAAAGGAATAGAGCCAAACCTGGTTCAGTCTGCTTTCCAACAGACACTGGGAGACAAATTCACGTTTCAGCAGAACAACAACAGAAAACACAAGGCCAAATATACACTGGAGTTGCTTACCAAGACGACATTGAATGTTCCCGAGTGGCCTAGTTACAGTTTTGACTTCAATCAGCTTGAAAATCTATGGCAAGAGTTGAAAATGGCTGTCTAGCAATGATTAACAACCAACTTGACCGAGCTTGAAGAATTTAAAAATTATGTTAAAGACTCACAGGTAATCACTGCCAAAAGGAAATTCTAACATGCATTGAATACTTTTGTAAATTATTATTTTTTTTATTTCTGTATTTCATTTTCAATAAATTTGCAAATATTTCTAAAATCATGTTTTCACTTTGTCATTATGGGGTAATTGTAAATAAGAATTTGTTTAAAAAATATATAATTAAACATTTTTAAAATCCATTTTGAATTCAGGCTGTGACAGCAAAATGTGAAATAAGTCAAGGGGTACGGATACTTTCTGAAGGAACTATATCTGTGTCATGTCTCAGGTAGCCTGCAAAAGACAGCACGGATAGAATGCAATAATTTACTAATATTTGCCATATGCTAATAATTCTCATGTGCTAACGTATCACCACGGTCCATGCCATGGTGACACTTGCTCTCCTGTAGATCTGAAATAATTGGATGGTGAAACTTGCAACCAGCCAACCAAGGCAAGGCAATCTTGTCTGCAAAGAAGCATACTTTTTACAGTGCTATATTAACCACGCCCCTCTGCAAACACGCCTTCTCCGATGTTGGATTTGGGAGAAGGAGAAATGGGGAAGGCTTGGGCGAGTTACTGTGGGGGGGTGCAGTGCTGTTGACCGGGGTAGGGGTAGCCAGGTGGAGAGCATGGCCAGCCGTAGAAAAATGCTTCTTGAAATTCTCAATTATAGTGGATTTATTGCTGGTGACAGTGTGGGAGGTGTTCTTATTCTCCATGGACTTTACAGTGTCCCAGAACTTTTTTGAGTTTGTGTTGCGGGAAGCAAATTTCTGCTTGAAAAAGCTAGCCTTGGCTTTTCAACTGCCTGTGTATATTGGTTTCTAGCTTCCCTGAAAAGTTGCATATCACGGGGGCTGTTCGATGCTCATGCAGAACGCCATAGGATGTTTTTGTGTTGGTTAAGGGCAGTCAGGTCTGGAGAGAACCAAGGGCTATATCTGTTCCTGGTTCTATATTTCTTGAATGGGGCATGCTTATTTAAGATGGTGAGGAAGGCATTTAAAAAAATAACCAGGCATCCTCTACTGACGGGATGAGATCAATATCCTTCCAGGATACCCCGGCCAGGTCGATTACAAAGGCCTGCTCGCTGAAGTGTTTCAGGGAGAGTTTGACAGTGATGAGTGGAAGTCGTTTGACCATCGTTTGACACCCATTACGGATCCAGGCAATGAGGCAGTGATTGCTGAGATCTTGGTTGAAAACAGCAGAGGTGTAGTTTGAGGGCAAGTTGGGTAGGATGATATCTATGAGGATGCCCGTGTTTACGGCTTTGGGGTGGTACCTGGTAGGTTCATTGATAATTTGTGTGAGATTGAGGGCATCAAATTTAGATTGTAGGATGGCTGGGGTGTTAAGCATGTTCCAGTTTAGGTCGCCTAGCAGCACGAGCTTTGAAGATAGATGGGGGGCAATCAGTATCCAGAGCACAGCTGGGGGCAGAGGGTGGTTTATAGCAGGCGGCGACGGTGAGAGACTTGTTTTTAGAGAGCTGGATTTTTTAAAGTAGAAGTTCAAATTGTTTGGGTACAGACCTGGATAGTAGCCTGCAGAGTTCAGTCCTATCTTTGCAATAGATTGCAACACCGCCCCCTTTGAGCGTTCTATCTAGTCTGAAAATGTTGTAGTTAGGATGGGATGGAGATTTCAGAATTTTTGGTGGGCTTCCTAAGCCAGGATTCAGACACGGCTAGAACATCCGGGTTGGCAGAGTGTGCTAAAGCAGTGAATAAAACAAACTTAGGGAGGAGGCTTCTAATGTTAACATGCATGAAACCAAGGTTATTACGGTTACAGAAGTCATCAAAAGAGAGCGCCTGGGGAATAGGAGTGGAGCTAGGCACTGCAGGTTCTGGATTCACCTCTACATCACCAGAGGAATAGAGGAGGTGTAGGATAAGGGTACGGCTAAAAGCTATGAGAATTGGTCGTCTAGAACGTCCGGAACAGAGAGTAAAATGAGGTTTCTGGGGGCGATAAAATAGCTTCAAGGTATAATGTACAGATAAAGATATGGTAGGATGTGAATACAGTGGAGGTACACCTAGGTATTGAATGATAATGAGAGAGATCTTGTGTCTAGAAACATAATTGAAACCAGGTGATGTCATTGCGTGTGTGTGGTGGAACTGAAAAGGTTGGAAAATTTATAATGAGCAGGGCTAGAGGCTCTACAGTGAAATAAGCCAATAAACACTAACCAGAACAGCAATGGACAAGGCATATTGACATTAAGGTGAGGCATGCTTAGTCGAGTGATCAAAAGGGTCCAGTGAGTAGTGAGGTTGGTTGTGGTCACGGCGATTCAGACAGCTAGCCGGGCCATCGGTAGCAAGCTAGCATAGGATGGAGATCTGTTTTTAGCCACCTCGTGCATTTCCGTCGGATCCGGACAGGTGACTGTAGCCCAGGAGTGGCTGATGGAACTCTTCAGCTGGCTAGCTCCGGAATAATAGATGTTTGCTCCGGGATCGACGTAAGCCAATAGTCACACAGATAGCAGCTAGCTAGCTGCGAGATCCAGGTGTAAATGTCCAGAGCTTGCGGTTGAAATCCAGGGATATGATGATTGATTTATTCCACCTTTTATTTCCTTCATCACATTTCCAGTGGGGCGGCAGCGTAGCCTAGTGGTTAGAGCGTTGGACTAGTAACCGGAAGGTTGCGAGTTCAAACCCCCGAGCTGACAAGGTACAAATCTCTCGTTCTTCCCCTGAACAGGCAGTTAACCCACTGTTCCCAGGCCATCATTGAAAATAAGAATGTGTTCTTAACTGACTTGCCTTGTTAAATAAAGGTCAAATAAATAAAAAATAAATAAAAAGGTGGGTCAGAGGTTTACATACACTCAATTATTACTTGGTAGCATTACCTTTAAATTGTTTAACTTTGGTCAAACGTTTCGGGTAGCCTTCCACAAGCGTCCCACAAGAAGTTGGGTGAATTTTGGCCCATTCCTCCTGACAGAGCTGGTGTAACCGAGTCAGGTTTGTAGGCCTCCTTGCTTGAGGTCAGGGCTTTGTGATGGCCACTCCAAAACCTTGACATTGTTGTCCTTAAGCCATTTTGCCACAACTTTGTAAGTATGCTTGGGGTCATTGTCCAGTTGGAAGACCCATTTGCGACCAAGCTTTAACTTCTTGTGTCGAGCCATCCCGCATCCGGTATCGTGACCACAGCCTCAAGCTCATTACCATAACGCAACGTTAACTATTCATGAAAATCGCAAATTAAATGAAATTAATCTATTTGCTCTCAAGCTTAGCCTTTTGTTAACAACACTGTCATCTCAAATTTTCAAAAAATGCTTCTCTACCATAGAAAACTAGCATTTAGCATTAGCATTTAGCGTTAGCATTAGCAGGCCACATTTTCACAAAAAACAGCAAAAACATTCAATAAATAATTTACCTTTGAAGAACTTCGGATGTTTTCAATGAGGAGACTCTCAGTTAGATAGCAAATGTCCAGTTTTTCCTGAAATATTTTTTGTGCAGGAGAAATCGGTCCGTTTGGTGCGTCACATTTGGCTACCAAAAAAAAAAACGAAAATTCAGTTATCCAAACGCCCAACTTTTTTCCAAATTAACTCCATAATATCGACTGAAACATGGTAAACGTTGTTTAGAATCAATCCTCAAGGTGTTTTTCACATATCTCTTCAATGATGTATCGTTCCTGGAAGTATCCTTCTCCTGTATCGCAAGGTAAAATGAATGCCACTGGGAATTACGCACCAATTTAGACAAAGGCCACCGGACGACCCCTGGCAAATGTAGTCTCTTATGGCCAATCTTCCAATGATATGCCTACAAATACGACACAATGCTGCAGACATCTTGGAGGAACGGCAGAGCGCATAAGCTCGTTCCCAGCATATTCACAGCCATATAAGGAGACGTTAGTAAACACAGCGTCAAAAATCCTGTTCATTTCCTGTTAGAAGTTGCATCTTGGTTTCGCCTGTCGCATTAGTTCTGGGGCACGCACAGATAATATCTTTGCAGTTTTGGAGACGTGAGAGTTTTGTCTTTCCAAGGCTGTCAATTCCATGCATAGTCGAGCATCTTTTCGTCACAAAATATCGCGCTTAAAACGGGCACGTCTTTTTATCCAATAATGACATAACGCACCCATAGACGCAAGAAGTTAACTTTCTGACTGATTTCTTGAGATGTTGCTTCAATACATCCACATAATTTTCCTGCCTCATGTTGCCATCTATTTTGTGAAATGTACCAGTCCCTCCTGCAGCAAAACAACCCCACAACATGATGCTGCCACCCCCGTGCTTCACGGTTGGGATGGGGTTCTTTGGCTTGCAAGCCTCCCCTGTTTTCCTCCAAACATAACGATGGTCATTATGGCCAAACAGTTTTATTTTTGTTTCATCAGACCATAGGACATTTCTCCAAAAAGTATGATCTATGTCCCTATGTGCAATTGCAAACCGTACTCTGGCATATCTATGGCGGTTTTGGAGCAGTAGCTTCTTCCTTGCTAAGCAGCCTTTCAGATTGTGTCGATATAGGACTCGTTTTAATGTGAATATAGATACGCTTGTACCCGTTTCTTCCAGCACCTTCACAGGGTCCTTTGCTGTTGTTCTGGGATTGATTTGCACTTCTCACACCAAAGTACGTTCATCTCTAGGAGACAGAACGAGTCTTCTTCCTGAGCAGTATGACGGCTGCGTGGTCCCATGGTGTTTATACTTGTGAACTATTGTTTGTACAGATGAACGTGGTACAATTCAGAAGTTTGGAAATTGCTCCCAAGGATGAACCAGACTTGTGGAGGTCTACAATCTATTTTCTGAGGTCTTGGCTGATTTCTTTTGATTTTCCCATGATGTCAAGCAAAGAGGTACTGAGTCTGAAGGTAGGCCTTGAAATACATCCACAGGTACACCTCCAATTGACTCAAATGATGTCAATTAGCCTATCAGAAGCTTCTAAAGCCATGACACCATTTTCTGGAATTTTCCAAGCTGCTTAAAAGGCACAATCAACTTAGTGTATGTAAACTTCTGACCCACTGGAATTGTGATACAGTGAATTATAAGTGAAATAATCTCTGTAAACAATTGTTGGAAAAATTACTTGTGTCATGCACAAAGTAGATGTCCTAACCGACTTGCCAAAACTATAGGTTTGTTAACAATAAATTTGTGGAGTGGTTGAAAAACAAGTTTTAATGACTCCAACCTAAGTGAATGTAAACTTCCGACTTCAACTGTAGCTAAATTGCTACTATATTAGTGCCAAAATTTGACTGTAGGGTGTCAGCAAATATAATTAAAAGTTTACCCTATTCACCTATGGCAAAGATAATTATCAGACACAGATGGAAGGGAAACATATGTTTCCAGCATGGAACAAAAGAGGGGGAAGGGTCGTTCAAAACTCTGGCGCAGTTGTCATGTCAACACATCCATCAGTGCTGCTGTGAAGCGTATCACAAGAGACATGCCAAAACTATGTATTAAAAATGGACATCATTGATGCAAGTTCAATGTTGTTTGAGTTGCTTTGAGTATCACCAAATATGCTTGAGATGATTTTACTACAACACTGCATCCAAGCCAATTATTTTAGGCAGATGGTCTCTTTTCCGCCTCATCCTCTCCCACTGAAGATTATGGTAAGGAATTCTTTCCAAATAATAAAAAAAGGGGAAATTAACCTCAAGACTAGGCCTCAATTACTGCCCCCTTTGGAGGAAGTGCGTGCCCATAGTAAACTGAACATATTTTTTCCCAAAATTGCTAATATATGCATATAATAATAATTATTGAATAGAAAACACTCTAAGGTTTCTAAAACCATTTAAATTATGTCTGTATGTAAAGCAGAACTCTCAGGGCAGCCTTTCTCCCAAACTCTTTCTTGTCAAGAGAAAAGTTGGGTTAACTTTGACGTCATCGCCCCCACCCTTCCCAGGCAGCTACCGATCTGGGAACAGTATGTATGTGTTCAGCGCGATGCCTGCTTTCAAATGGCGCGTTCATTGTGAGAATCTCGCGAGCCCTCGTCGATTGGCGGACGAAAATGTTAGGGTCACTCTCAAATACATGCACTCTATTGCGCGCGGCCGATTTGGGGCACACTCTTTTCCAAGAAACACCAATTGAAGGCGGTTTGTCTGTTCGCGCTGATCATTGTTTTACATGTTAAAAACATCATAAAGCTCGATTCTGCACATAGTTTGACCAGTTTAGTCGACATATAATATGTAAATTTGAAGTTTTGATGCGCAAGAGTGCGGGACCAGAAGTCATTTTGGGTGCATTTCAGCTGAAGCTGTTAGCATATGCTAATACAGAGACACACAACGTGAAACCAAACAATGTATTGGGTAAGGTAAGGTAAGGGAATATTTATGTGGTTATTTTGGGTGTCTGTGGACTCCAAACGTAGAGGAGACATACTGCTAATATCTGAGCGCCGTCTCATTGTATAGCCAGTGAACGAATTCTGTAACGTTAAAAATAAATGTAATACAGCGGTTGCATTAAGAAGAAGTGTATCTTTGTAACTATTTGTAGAACATGTATATTTAGTCATGTTTATTGCTTGTTATCTGACGTTATCTGTCGGAGCTATCATCATTTCTCCGGACATTTGAGTAGCATTTTTTCCCTGAATTCCCTGATTAACTCCTTAGTCATATCTCAGTTTACTTACTTACTTATGGTGCTTGTTTTTCAAATTATATGAGCAAATAATATTTAGCTTTATCTGGGACGCTAAACCAGACAAAATAAAACATACCTATCTATATAATGAATATGAGTTGGGTGGGTTGAGATTATTAAATATAAAAGCACTAAAGCTTTCTCTAAAAGCTTACTTTATTCAAAAGGTTTACTTGAACCCTAAATGGTTCAAGTGGATTACTAATAAAAGCTCATCGATTGTGTAAAAATTGCCTTTGTGCATATTGCCATGTCTCATTTTCAATTAATTGAAAATTATACTTTTTTCAAAGTATCTCTCTTTTTCAAACGAGCATTGCAGGGCTGGCTACAATTTCAATTTCATCCCCCTGAAAAGATAGAACAAATATTACAACAAATATTATGGCTGAACTCAAATGTGCTGGTTGATAGAATACATGTATTTATGGGAAAGATGTTTGAAAAGGGTATTTTGTTCTTAAATGATATTGTAAATTGGAATGGTAGAGTTATGTCCTTCATGAAGTTATCAGAATTGTACGGGAAGGTCTGCTCAATCCAAGAGTACAACCAATTGATTACAGCATTACCCCAACAATGGAGGAAGCAGGAGGAGGTAGGGAACTGGTCTGTCTGCCCAATATAAAGGATCAAAACTGGCGGAGGAATAAAAACAGCATAAATAGGAAAGTATACCAGTTTCATTTGAGGACCAGGATGTTGACAACTGTGCCAAACAGATTACAAAATAGTTGGGAAGACATTTTTTGATGTACCGATTCCACGGTACAGGGTGTATGAGATGATATATAAAACACCACAAGATTCATGCTTTTCAGCTAAAAATATATAGAATTCCTGCGACCAACAAAATGTTGAATAATTGGGGCATAAAATCATCGAAGCTCTGCAGATTTTGTTGTGAGGATACAGAATCAATAGACCATTTATTTTGGTATTGCCCTCGGGTAGCCTGTTTCTGGTCTCAGGTTCAGGAATGGCTGAAAATGCATAGCATTGATCTAAAATGGACCCTAGAAATAGTACTGTTAGGAGGTCTGAAGAGACTGGGTCAGTCAATTACTAATATACTAATACTCTTAGTAAAAGTATTTATCTTCAACTCGCAATCTGTGGATTCTATTCAATAGATTGAAATTGTACGTTAAACATCACAGCATAGTTAAAAGATATGTGTTGCGTAAAAACGCGAAGTGGGTGGCAAGCAGAGATAGATGGGATGGGCTGAGGGAAGGGATGTGGAATTGTAGTGGGAGTGGAGTTGCTGTGCGAGAGATAGAATGATGGTCAAAGATAAAAGTTTAAAAAAAGAAAAGTCTAAATAAAACATAATAAAAATGATGTTTGAATGACACTGAGGGGCAGTGTTTTTACAACTAATGCTGGTTTGCCTGAGGCGGATGCCTTGCAGGTGTTTGTACACATGCATACACACACACTCTCATTCAAACAAACGCATACAAGAACACACACATACATGTGTCATGACATTTCCCTCTTTGGGTACAGCAAGCACCATCCCCCTCTCCCTGCCTCTCTCTGCTCCTTCAACCAGGAGGTCGTAAATTCCTCGAAGAGATTATCTCCTCATGGACACAGTATAAGAGACAGAGTGAATTTTCATATAGAACAAAGGAATTTCTTCTACCTCACAGAACTTGAGATCCGAACAAATTTCATATTCCGGAGGAGGTATAAAATGTCGGTGAAGAATCCAGCTACGAACTGGTCCGTTTGTTACAACTTGGGGAAGCTCATGGGAGACGGTGTGGCCACATTACCATAACGCTGTTTATGTAATAGCCTCAGATATGAGGTTTACATCTAATTGTTGTATAAGATGAATGAGTGAGTATGATACTGTTTGTAAAATTGTGTTATGTGATTTTGGACTGTTTAATGAAGGAAACTCCAATTCCCTTTTGAGTTGAACTAAATCAGAGGACCGCCCATGAGCCCAGTTAGGGTCAGGCATCCTGGGACAGCCCCTTTTCTGCAATTCCGAATAAAACCCAACTGAGAAATTCTCAGTAGACCATGTTTCTCTCAATCACGGGAGGACAAAGGTTGCAGACCATTGCTGAATCTTTTAACCATACCACGTGGTTCAACTCTTAGACTATCGATACCGACAGAATAAGAACAAGTCTTTGATATTAATTACTAGTCTGCAACTAGGAATTCGGTATCATTGAACGCGAAGAACGACAACCGCCGAAACATCCATTCTACATGAATGAATGTCACTCTGAACTATCCACTATAACCACGACAGAGAGAGAGAGAGACGGACAATTCTACAAAAGAAACAAACTTTTCAACAGCGATCAAGACGACACACTGAGCGTAAATATATATATATATTGATTGCAATTGTTCCCGAATGAGTGAGCGTTTATGTGTAAAGGATTAGCATTTCAATTGTTATAATTATTAACTCTGTAGTGACTTAGTCGACCCCCACTTCCCTTTTGTCTAACAAACCGCCATACCGGTTTAGCCCACTAGGGCACATTTCCCTATCATTTCTTGTAACCATATTTACTTTGTTTGTTTGTGTGTGCACTTCTGTGATTGTTTAGTTAGTTTATAAATAAATGATTTAAGACAATTGATGTATGGATGAGTCATAGTGAAGACTGGGTTCGTGCAACAATTTAGGACGTTTGGAATGAGTAACGTGAGTTAAAGTAAATAATTCATTAATTCGAAGACTAATTGATCAGATATAAAATATCTGAAAGGTTATATTGGGAAATGATAACTTTGTAATCTAAATATTTTCCTTGGTGCCCCGACTTCCTAGTTAATTACAGTTACATAATTCATGAGTTTAATCGCATAATACTAATTACAGAGAATCTTTGATAAAAACTATAAGTCTTCAGTTTAATGATAGTAAAGACACGACACATGTAATAGTGCCAGACATGCACACAAACATATACAGTAAGCATTGCTGTTCTGATTTTAGTTGTCCTTGATGTCCTATGTTTAAAATGTTGTTTTTTTTATAATATTTTTTTGCATTGTTGTTTGCTGCTTTCTTGTGTCTTTATTTTTTTCTCTTTAGTTCATTCTCTTGGTTGTTGGTGTATTGGGGGGGGGGTTGGGGGTGGGGAAATAATTGTATTTTTTATTTTTCTTCTTTGGGGGTGAACTGTGGGAGGGGTCTCAAATGGTTGAGGGACAGCTATTGGGGAACTGTGTTGGATCTTGGAGGGTTCGGGTTAATGTTTTTTGGCCTGTTGGGAGACCTGTCAACGTGCCTTTGAGCAGGGCATTCACCCTGGATGCTTCTGTGTGTCGCTCTGAATGGGAGTTTGTTGGATGACTGGTATAATGGAATTGTTGAGCGGCTTTACTGCAAGTATATTGTATGTTTCGGATATTCAATAAAAAAAATATTGAAATAAAATAAAGAAGGAAATAGAGGGATGGGGAGGAGAGAAGGAGAGGAGGGTGCAAGAAATTAGGGTGACAAGAACTCTCCCATATGATGGCACCATATGCTCCACAACAATGACATTGTTACTGCTGAAGAATGGACTCGTCTTGGAGATTTTGTTGCCATTGTGGGGTCCATGAAAAGGATACATTTAAAACACACTTGGCCGAACTGTTTTTCTATGTGTCTGGAAAGGAGAGGAGGAATGGGGGTGGAGGAAAGAGAGAAGGCAGAGAGATGGGGAGAGGGGGGAAGTGGTGTGTTACAGTGGACAAAGGAGATAGGTGAGTCATCACCATGGTGTTCTAAGAGCACGGTTGTGAGTTTACAGCAGCTGTTGTTCCTGCTGGAGGACATGGCTGAGACATTCTCAGTGTGTGTGTGTGTGTGTGTGTGTGTGTGTGTGTGTGTGTGTGTGTGTGTGTGTGTGTGTGTAGCCGAGACATTCTCCAGTCTATAATAGCCACTGAGACCACGGCTCCCTGTAACCCTAAACCTGGAACTGAACCCAGCCACAGCCCTTAGCCTGCCAGTCTGTGTGTGTGTGTGATGGGTGTTTAGAGGAGGCTACACACTCCTCCATAAAGAGAGACTGACAAGGACAGTGGTCTGAGATTGTGTGTGTCTGTGTGTCTTTGGACAATGGCTTACCATCCTGGCAGTGCTCTCTCTCTCTCGCTCCCGCTCTCTTCCGCCTGGCCCATGACTCCGCAGCAGCTGCTG